>NC_134354.1:537635837-537860837 GCF_048569485.1 Anomaloglossus baeobatrachus | reverse complement strand
TTTATCTTGGAGGACATCGCGTGCTTCTACACTCTATGATATATGTAATGCAGTAATACAAGCTTGCCGCTGTTCACATTTGCTTCTTTCTGGTAAGATGTGCTGATTAGATTTGAGTTTTATAACTCATAATCATAACCATACCCTACTGTACCTTTAATTCCTAAAAATCATTCATATTTGGAATTATAACTAATATAAAAAATAAATCGATTCATAAATTAAGCATGATATCAAATTAGCTTTTGCTTGAAAGTCTTGGGTTATGTCCTAGTTTATCTTCTTTATGGTTAGGTTTATACATTGTATGTTTGGTACAGATTTCACATGTGGATTTCAAAATTGAAATATTTAGCACTTAAAAATAATAATATATAAATGTGTAAAATCTGCATTTAACTTACGGAAATGAACATGCTTTGGATTTAAAAAGCAAAACATAAGTCAATTTCCATGTGGTTTCTGCACCAAAAAAGCCACATGTGGATGAGATTAAGCTAATGATCATACACTTTACTGGTGCTGTAAAATGTATGTTACATGTGTAAAATCCTTAAAAAAAGGCAACATGCTCTTGTACTAATGTATTAGTTCTCCCTTGTGTTAGTATAGTTCTTCCTCAATATTTGTAGTGAGAAAGTACAGGCACCTGTAGCAGTCTTCCCAGGACAAGCATATACGGAACTGTTGTGCCTTTGTAGGGTGTCGCGGGGCAGTAGTCATGGGCGAGGGATTGACTCTGAATGCTCTGGCACACTACACGAAGAAGCTAGCACTGTCTGGTTTTGTGGACTTGTGTCATGTGGGCTGTGAATCCATGTAGACTGCTTACTACCGCTGACAATGGCTGGCCAGGACCCAATGATGACTCATACTCAAAAGGAGACCAACAATTAAAGGGAACCTGCCAGGTACAATATGCACCCAGAACCACGAGCAATTCTTGGTGCATATTAGTGAGCCAACCAGAACTGCTCGTAGTTCTGGGTACATATTGCCCCTGACAAGTTCCCTTTAATTTTAAACAACAACTCTTTATTCAATGGTTTATTCTTTGCAGTAACTTTATATTGAAGATAGTGGGCCCATATTTTCCAGCAGATTACAGTTCAACCAGGCATATTCAGACACGGCCTTAGTTCCTACTGGGTTGCTTCAGATTTTACTTCTCCAGGAGGTTCCAGCACAACCTAGCTCAGCGTTAAAATACAACTTGTGATGATAACTTTCCCTTGCGGCATCTCCATGTCTAGCCTCCTTTCAGGGCTGAGGGTCAGGGGTTCCATCAGAATGATTAAAGTAAAGCCTTGTGCTTGTTGACTCTTTGGGAGAATCCACTCAGATAAGCCAACTTTGCATGCCAGTTAGGATAAACTCTTGATGGCTAGTGGGCCTAGTCACTAGAGTCCTGTCCTCTGGCACCTATTGTCTGGGGCTGTTCCATTTGAGAATTGGTCTCTTATCTAAAAGCTGTTCACAATCCTTGTCTCAGTCACCACTTAAGGTTCACTTCACGCTATGTTGTCTAAAGTCTACTTCATTCCCATTACTGGAGAAGGCAGGTAATCCAGCAACCTGTCCAGAAATTAATTAATTATACTTTAATCCATAAATTAAAAGGTATGACACACGTTAAAATCCATAGCCCTAGGGAAGGGATTGTTTCTTTCCAAAACTGTATGCAACCTTCACAACCAACAGACAATCCGTCCGTAGCTGTTGCTCACTAGATCTTTACTCTCCAACTGAATTGATTCTTTTAGAATGAATCGTCTTTTACTCTATCAACTAGTTTCTCCCATTGTAGTCTAGTCCCAACACTTAATTGTTGCTTACGCTATGGTCTAGTAACTTCCTACACAAGTGCTATGCCATACTTCACATTACACATTATCATCACAGTTCACATAACATATATACAAAAGACACAATTGATTGGTGTCTTCAAGGGAAGGAAAGCAACAGAAATAGTCCACCACACTTACATTCCACCAGTCTTTAATAATGGTCATCCTCAACCAATCATCAGCCTAGAAGACACCAATGTACATTACAAAAATATAAAAACAACAGTCTCTCCTGTTGTGGTTCAGCACCACCCTAGTTCCCCTAGTCTGGAACAGAGAGTCCAAGGTCGTTCACTAATGGGGCCCTTGGGCAAACACAACAAGTAGCCCTCTCAGTCCTAGACCACAGTCTCTTTATCTTGAACCCTGTTGGAATATCAGGTTGTCCATTTCCCTTCCACCCAAACACAGTCTTCTGGTAAAGACCATGAGGGGCAAAGTACAGAGTTGGTTGACACAAAGTCCATGAGGGGCTGGGACAAAGTACACTATGTGGCAAAGTCCATAAGGGAATTATAGCAAAGTTCATTACTGATTGGGTAAAGTTCTCAAGAGGATTAAGGCAAATTTCACAGCTGGTCAGGCAACATCCAGGGCGAAAGGTGTATTACCCTCTTGTGGATCAGTCTCTCAATACAGCAGGGTGAAAAACAACAAACTTGGGCTTCCTGTGACCCACAACAGGGAGTCACAGATTAGAGGCATTCAAGGACTCAAGAACTGTCCCAGAAAAGGGTTCAATAGGCACGACAAGGGTCTCCAAGCAACCGACTCTGTTTTACTTAGCAAGTGCCCGATTGGCCATGCTCAGACACTGGTTTCTTTGGCCCCAGCTTGCTGAACATAAATGAATGAGTGGACTCTCTGGCCGACATGTACCACAGCTGGGTAGGGTGTCATATCTGGCAGTCCCATGGTATTTTTCTCCTCTGAGGGTGTCACAACTCTGGACATGGGCACCTCTCTTCGGTGTAGCATGATCTCAGACAATTCTTTTATCTCTGATCTTATCCAGGAGACCACCATTTTGACCCAACTGTGCAGGCAGGGACCAAGCCAGCATGTAGGCCTCAGCTTCCGACTGCAATGTGGGCTCAGGAAAACCAGTATCCTTCTTCACCAAGCCACCCAGTCTTACCACCTCCAACCCAACATCAGCGCTATCAGTGGCCATAATTTCTTTCATCCTGTTCCTTCTATGGCCAGCACACCATACCGTATATCTTCATCGTCTGTCATGGACCTGCATTCTGTCCTACTTCTTTCCTTCTCCTCACCAAAGGATGCCATTCCATGCACCCTTTGGTGGCCACTTGTACAGCTCCGCCTCAAGCAGAGGTCTCCGCCCATTCTGTGCTGTCAATTCGGAATGGGTGGGCCTTCTTCCATCTTGTCCAGCAAGGGCAGACACACGTCAACATGGGATAGCATTTCTAAGTGTGACACTTTATCTGAAGGGCGTTGCTTCTTGAGGGCTGGACACATCATCGTGCCCTTCCACCAGTACAATTCCCACAATAGGAGGAGCTCTCTTTTGGAGCCTCACCACCATCTGCCATCTTAGAGTCTGTGCTCAGTGCCATCTTTGACCACATCACGGTCACTGTCGTCAATATTCCGTTGCCCTTAGATCTTATAGCAGCAAAGTTTGATCCTGCCGACTATGTGAAATGTAGGGTGTTAAGGGGCAGTAGTTGTTGGAGAGGGACTGACTTTGGATGTCCTGGCACACTAAATGGAAAAGCTGGTCCTGGCTGGGTGTGTGGACTTGTGTCATGTGGGCTGTGGTTCATTCTTTACAGCACATATCTTCCTGCTCATTACAGTTCTACAAAGCATATTCAGACACATTCTTAGTTCCAACTGGATTGCTTCAGATCTTACTAGTCCTGTACGTTTCAGCACAACCCAGTTTAGAGTTATAGTACAACACTTGATAGTCATTTTCCCTTACATTTTCCCATACATTTTCCCTTACAGCACCTCCATGTCTACTCTCCTTACAGGGGTGAGGATCAGGGGTACCATCACTATGGTTAAAGTAGAGCCTTGCACTCTTAGATGGTCTGGGAGAATCTGTTTGAATAAGCCGACTTCAGTTACACGCCAATTAGAATAAACACATTACCATGATGCCTGTGGGCCTAGCCACTAGAGTACTGTTCTCCAGCTCCTAGTGTGGGCCATTCCACTTGAGGATTGGTCTCTAATTTTAATTTTGTTCACACTCCATGTCTTAGTCAACTCTCAAAGTTCACCCTATCTCATCTCCAGTCTCAGTCTCCAGTCTTTCTTCCCGTTACTGCCACAAGACACCCATGGTATGCGAACTTCATGACCAACAGACTATCATCTGTAAAGGCCACTTTACATGCTACAATTTATCTGACGATCTCATTAGCGATGTGACACGCCCAGATCGTAGTTACGATTTGCCGAGATCGCTCATAGGTCGCTTATTAGCAGCACACGTAAGGATCGCACAAGTGACGCAAAATCGTTCAGCAATATATTGTTTGACCAAGGCGGCCATATGGATGTTGTTCGTCGTTTGCAGGGTGTCAAACGTACCAATATGTCTGCTGCGTTCCAAACGATGAACAATATTTTGAAAGTGAATGACGTGTCAACGATCAACCTATTTGCGATCGTTCGGAGTCGCTTGTAGGTGTTACACGCAACGACGTCACTAACGATGCCGGATGTGTGTCACAGAATCCATGACCCCGACTACATATCGTCAGATAAATCGTAGCGTTTAACGCCGCCTTAACTATCACTAATTAGATCTTCAACTGAACAGACTCTTCTAAAATGAACCGTTTCTTATTCTATCAAATAGCTCCTCCCAATGTGAGTAAGTCCCAACACTTAATTGTTGCTTATCCTATGGTCTGGTAACTTGCTAAACAAATGCTATGGCATACTACACATTACAATTTATCATCACAGTTCACATAAAATATTATATACAAAAGACACAAGACATTATTCACATTACACTACACATTGCGATTAATGTCTTCAGGTGCAGAAAGGCGACAGCAATTGTCCACCACTCTTACACCCTGGTAATGTAGTTTATAATAGTAAAGCGAGTAGTCCGATGGTTTAAAGTGCTGGACCTCACAATTGCTTTTATGAGGTTGGAAATACCCAAGAGATAGGTGGGGTCTTGATTTGGGAATAAAGCACATATAGAAATCTCAGTGTATGGTGCAATATAGTACTTTTTCAAAAGTATAGGTGAAAACCCTGCAGTCTCATTTAGATGTCCATAAATTAATTTTTATTAGTGTGCGTGATCATATAATTTCATCAGTGTTTCATCAGAGGTCAGTTGTTACCATCAGTAGTTCATCGGTTACTCTTGTATAACCTCCTCAAAATACCCCAAAAAACTAATGGAGCTTCTCAAGCTTGTCCTAGCAAACAATGAAAACCAAATATCAATAATTTTTCCCAAACCCATGACTTGAATATGTGAGTTTGATGAAAAACAGATCCTGTCTCACTTTAATTTTGTAGACATGTGGAAAACATGGATAGAAGATGTATATAAAACACGAGTATCTGAATGAGGCCTATAATGTAGGATATACTGTATAAGGGCCAAATCATTAATACTGACATTGCACATGCCAGTTTTAAAGCGCTCCAGCTTTTTTTTTTCAGTGCTGGACTGGCACCTTAAATGTAAGTCACCTGCCCCCGGTCTTACACTTTACCCTCAGTCATTTTTATCTTTTGTCAGTGTTGCTCGTACCCCATGGCGCCATCTTGTGTCCATAATTTCTGACTGATCATAAGTCAGAAGTTACATCACAAGCTCTCAATGTAAGCTCTCAATGTAAGTCTAGGTGAGCCAGAATGAGTCTACTATTGAGTTGCGACTTCTGTCTCACTCCTTCAACTGGACTAGCCGGCAGGTCACAAACTGCCAGAAAGTGATGAAAGCGACTCTGAAAATAGAGGAGGATAAAAGAGGGGGAGTAGCAGTGGACTCATGCGATGTCATAAGAAAATGGTCAGCAGTAATGGCTAAACGTGAATTTATTACGCATTTCAGAGATCACATCTCCTTCCTCAGATAAATAACACGTATATATCTGAGGAAGGGGATGTGATCTCTGAAACGCATAATAAAATCACGACTTAACCATTACTGCTGACAACCGTCTTACGACAGCGCGGGAGTTCACTTCTATTTGACATTTTGACCATGATCTCCTTGTGGTGCCTGCTGTAGCCGTAACTTACACACTTTCAATAGCAGTTGTGACTATTTTCACAACTGTATCAGGTGAGTGCATCTGATATTTATTCTATAAACATTTGTATCATTAGTACCCTATTAGCGCCTTTTGTCTTTTCAGGCTCCTTCATTTTGAAAAGAGTTTGAGTATAAGACTAGAGGCAGGGGACTTAGAATTATAACACCACTCCAGCGCTGAATTTAAAAAAAAATATGCAGGAGTAGTTTTTGAATTAAAGGAACATGCTTGACATAATGCGCCTAATTTATTAAGAGCTGTATACCCCTTATGAATTAGGCGCATGTGTTACCTGGCATGTGCTATCTCCAGAAATGTAGTGCAGTCAGTGGTTGTAGTACAATTCTTTAATAAGTTACTGCACTAAACTGGAGTAAATATACATGAATTTGATGGGAAGGCACAGCTACTCCCCCATCCCGTGCATTTCCTGCCTATGCCACATCTATATTGGTGCATCTAGTTGACACTGGCGTGTAAACACCAAATGTTGCAATAGTTTTGAGCAACTTATGAGTTTTGTAAAAATGTTGCAACATATTAAGGTGTTTTATGCCATTATAACAGTGTAAACACTTTAATGAATTAGGGCTGTAGTCTCCTAGTAATGTGTAGTGAAACTTCTCTGAAGTTGGGTTCATTGACTCCAAACGTACGTCTTGCTGCCCACCTCAGCTAGGGATATACAGGAAACAATTCGCATGACAGCACACTGTGACTCCATCTGCATCACTATAGTCAATGACCCTGTCGGTGCATACCTCCGTGAATCCCATGATACAAGGGTTCGGATATGAGCCTCAACTTGCAACTGAACGTAGTGGGCAGTGCCATGTGAACTCAGACGGATACACTAACTCGTTGAGAAGACTTATTTAGACCAGATCTTCAGTTCTACTATATATTATGCATACGGATTGTGTTTTTTGGAAAGACCACTTTGGTCATGGTCTTATAGAGGTTTCATTACAAATGGTTTGTGGTTGAGATTGATTTTTAGTGCCTAATTCTTTTGTGTTGACATTTTCTTTCTCTAGTGAAACAAGTATAATGACTAATGAGTAAACAAGTACCAATCCTATTGAATACTGTACCAGGCCTCTCATGCCTCCTTCGGTCTGCATTTTCTCAAACATAAGCATGTTCATTAGGCTGCCATGAAATGGCATAGTGATTAAAGGACAATTATTGGAAGCCGTAAAAATGTTTTTCTTTTACTGCTCGAAAACTAGTTAAACAGAAGGGTGCAGTGGTTCATTCACAGAGGGGGTGATACTCAGACATTTACTGCTAAGGACAAAATACTTATCAGTTCAATAGGACTGAACTTGGTAGCTTACCCTAATTATCACCAAGGCACAGCGAACGGGCATGTAGTGTTTGCTGAAGAGGTGCTTTTATATTGCAGTGATTATAGTAGGGATTAGACTCCACTTGATTTGTAACTGTCTACCTTAATAGTATACAATTAGTGCAGGTTTTATTGAGCCATCTAAAGCCGTTTGTATAGACTGTAAAATCCCCCTTCATGTACTCTGTGCAAGTATGTTAAACAAAGCTTTAAAATAAAATGGTAATAAAACACACAGAGATCTAAACGAATGTGCATTCAGTGCAAAAGAGCAAGGTAAGGTTACATAGGAGATTACTAAACAGGGGTATAGCTCAAGGATATACCAATTTAATTTGGTGTAGAGCACACTCATGTTGGGGAATATGGTGCAGGCTGCTGAACATTGCCAGGCTGTGCTTTGGGGAGTTTAGAAAACAAGTTAATATCTTTCACAATCCAATGAAAATACACTAAGGGGCACTTTGCACACTGCGACATCGCAGGTGCGATGTCGGTGGGGTCAAATTGAAAATGACGCACTTCCGGCATCGCATGCGACATCGCAGTGTGTAAAGGCTGGATGATACGATTAACGAGCGCAAAAGCGTCGTAATCGTATCATCGGTGCAGCGTCGGCGTAATCCATGATTATGCTGACGCGACGGTCCGATGTTGTTCCTCGCTCCTGCGGCTGCACACATCGCTGTGTGTGAAGTCGCAGGAGCGAGGAACGTCTCCTACCGGCCTCACTGCGGCTTCCGTAGGATATGCGGAAGGAAGGAGGTGGGCAGGATGTTGACAACCTGCTCATCTCCGCCCCTCCGCTCTGATTGGCCGCCTGCCGTGTGACGTCGCAGTGACGCCGCACGACCCGCCCCCTTAACAAGGAGGCGGGTCGCCGGCTACAGGGACGTCGCACGGCAGGTGAGTGTGTGTGTGAAGCTGGCGTAGCGATAGCTTTCGCTACGCCAGCTATCACCACATATCGCTGCTGCGACGGGGGCGGGCACTATCGCACTCGGCATCGCAGCATCGGCCTGCGATGCCGCAGTGTGCAAAGTGCCCCTAACACTCAAGCGCAATTTCATTAATAAACCTGGCCCTTTTCCATATAGTCTCTACACCCTGTTGCTTAATTTTCAATTTTAGATTAAGTTCCTATGATAAGTTTTTGGTGAGCTTTTAAACCCCCCCCCCCGTTTCATACAAGTCCAGCAAAGTGGATAGGTTTTATCAGAAATTTAATTTGCAACATTATAATTTGCAACGTCAAAAATGCACCAACTATTTCTCATGGGAGCTTAGTGTGACGCCCCTGGACTATCAGGTCGTCACAGGGTACTGCACGCTCTTTCTCTTTAGTGTGGTATTCGAATACCTCATGGTTCTGGGTCCCCATCTTACAGTGCTGCCTCCAACAGCGAATCAAATCCTAGATACTCCCTGTACCACACCCACCAGGCACACCAGTGGGCGGCTTGAGCGGAACAGGGTCGCCTACATAGGGATCAAGAAGGGGAGATGAGGAGTGAAGAGAGTAATACAGAGGAGTAGTGAAGTGGAGGAGTACAGTGGAGGAGGCTGGGAGTAGTGGCTCCCAGGAGAAGCTGTCTAGGTTGCAGACGGTGGTCTGGACCTAGAGGAGTCAGACTCCCGGTTGCAGGGGATTGAGGCTAGGTGCCTGGACCTGTTAAAGAGAACGGTCGGGAGCCTGGTCCTATCACCGGTCCGGGACCAAAGGCACGGCGGGTACACGGACCCTAGGTCGGGGAGAAACTTCAGGCCCCCCCGGCAATTAACCCACAGAGAATGGAGCCTTTATGGACTGTTCCTACTAGCTCCAGAATCGTGGCATTAGTGCAATGAGGGGGATAAGGCCTTCCATACAAGCAGCCCACTGAAATCCTAAGCGTGAGCCCTGAGAGCAGGCTCCAACACTTAGCCACAGTGGGGAGCGGGGCCCAGCAAGTTACAGACTACTGGGCCACTGCGGTGAATTTAAACTTTGTGCCAGGAGGTAGGTCACGGATCACCAGGTAGCACTGCAGGGGACGAGACCCGGACGAGCACCCCTTCGAGTGGCAGTGGCACCTAGAGACTTTGTTTACCTGGTTGTCAGCGTCTGCTTATTGGCTGAGTGAGTACCTGAGTGATTTCCCCTTCACGGCACCTACTAGCATCATCCAGAGTCCCGGGGCTTACCCCTACCCGTGGAGGGCAACGACACCTTGCTGCCCTACTCCATCACCCTGGGTAATCCCAACGGCAGCGGCGGTACTCCCAGTTACCGCACACCATGGGTGGCGTCACAAAGTATAACTCCCCTGTAAATATCCCCCTTTTACTTTAGAGTGTGGCCCCTAAGCCCCTGGGTTTGGAGACCCTCGAGCCACAAACGGACACTACGCCCGTATCCGAGCGGTTTGATCCGCTGCTGGGGAGGCACATTAGCCTCACTCATCTTCTGTGGTGCTGTATGGAGAATGTCGTCATTTCTATAATTCCCTGCACCCAGTGGTGCTCACAATCTAAATTTTCCTCTCTGAGATAAATGAGGGCTAATTTTTTATGAAACCAGTTAACCAATCATGTTTGTTTTTGGACTCATTATATGTGAAATAGCTGTAAGGCTCCCTTCACATGTCAGTGATTCTGGTACATATGTGACAGTTTTTATACGTACCAGAATCAGGGACATACGCAGATCCATTAAAATCAATGGGTCTGTGCACACATTAGTGATTATTCTCTTACCGTATTTTTCGGACTATAAGACGCACTTTCCCCCCCCCAAAATGTTGGAAAGTAGGGGGTCTGAATGTGGCTGCGGGGAATGAGGATGCTGCGTGGAGTGGGTCATCAATGGCATGAGCAGGCTGTAGCAGCCTGCCGTGACCACATGGGCCCACTCATTTGATATGCACGCCCATCCTCCCGCCCATCATCTCTCAGCGCTGAAGCCGGCGCTGACAGGTGGGCGGGATGATGGGCGGGGGGTGTGCGCATAATTAACAGCCGGCCGCGTGATCACCCCTGCAACTACAGCCTGGAGTGATCATGTGCGACTATATTCACTGCCCCACGCATCATCATCAGCGTTGGGTGCAGTGAATCAGTATATTCACCTGTCACCATTGTCTGCAGCATCGCGATCTCCTCTTATCTGCCGGCCAGCTGATCTGTGAAGAGAGCGGTGAGCACAGGGATGATGACGTCATCACTGTGCATAGCGCTAGTCTCCACACAGGTCAGCTGACAGGCAGACAGGAGGACAAGCGATGCTGCAGACAACGGTGACGGCTCCACACAGGTCAGCGGTGCTGCTGCCGACACTGACAGGAGGACGAGCAATGCTGCAGGGAGCAAGGAAAGGTGAGTATAAACGTTTATTTTTTTTGTGTGCCACAGGATACAGGCCATTTAGCAAAATGGGGGTATATAGCAGGATGGATGGGGGTATATATCAGGATGGATGGAGGTATATATCAGGATGGATGGGGGTATATAGCAGGATGGATGAGGTATATAGCAGGATGGATGAGTGTATATAGCAGGATGGATGGGGGTATATAGCAGGATGGATGGGGGTATATAGCAGGATGGATGGGGGTATATAGCAGGATGGATGGGGGTAAAAAGCAGGATGGATGGGGGTAAATAGGATGGATGGGGGTATATAATAGGATGGATGGGGGTATATAGCAGGATGGATGGGAGTATATAGCAGGATGGATGAGGTATATAGCAGGATGGATGGGGATATATAGCAGGATGGATGGGAGTATATAGCAGGATGGATGAGGGGATATAGCAGGATGGATGGGGGTATATAGCAGGATGGATGAGGGTATATAGTAGGATGGATGGAGGTATATATCAGGATGGATGGGGGTATATAGAAGGATGGATGGGGGTATATAGCAGGATTGATGGGGGTAAATAGCAGGATGGAAGGGGGTAAATAGGATGGATGGGGGTATATAACAGGATGGATGGGGGTATATAGCAGGATGGATGGGGGTATATATCAGGATGGATGGGAGTATATAGCAGGATGGATGAGGTATATAGCAGGATGGCTGGGGGTATATAGCAGGATGGCTGGGGGTATATAGCAGGATGGATGAGGGTATATAGCAGGATGGATGAGGGTATATAGCAGGATGGATGAGGGTATATAGCAGGATGGATGGGGGTAAATAGCAGGATGGAAGGGGGTAAATAGGATGGATGGGGGTATATAGCAGAATAGATGGGGGTATATAGCAGGATGGATAGGGATATATATCAGGATGGATGGAGGTATATATCAGGATGGATGGGGTATATAGCAGGATGGATGGAGGTACATATCAGGATGGATGGGGGTATATAGCAGGATGGAAGGGGGTAAATAGGATTGGTGGGGGTATATAGCAGGATGGATGGGGGTATATAACAGGATGGATGGGGTATATATCAGGATGGATGGAGGTATATATCAGGATGGATGAGGGGATATAGCAGGATGGATGGGGGTATATAGCAGGATGGATGAGGGTATATAGCAGGATGGATGGAGGTATATATCAGGATGGATGGGGGTATATAGCAGGATGGATGGGGTAAATAGCAGGATGGATGGGGTAAATAGCATGATGGATGGGGTATATAGCATGATGGATGGGGTTATATAGCAGGATGGGGGTATATATCAGGATGGATGGAGGTATATAGCAGGATGGATGGATGTGGTATATAGCAGGATGGATGGGGTAAATAGCAGGATTGATGGAGGTAAATAGCAGGATGGATGGGGGTATATAGTAGGATGGATGGGGGTAAATAGCAGGATGGATTGGGGTATATAGTATGATGGATGGGGGTATATAGCAGGATGGGGGTATATAGCAGGATGGCAGTATATAGCAGGATAAGAGCATATACCAGGATAGTGCTATATAGCAGGATTGGGGCTATACCACAATGGCGGTATATAGCAGGATGGGAATATATACCACGATGGAGGTATATAGCAGGATGTTAATATATACCAGAATTGGGTACATATATACAAGGATTGGGATCATATACAAGGCAGGAGGATCATTGCCAGGATGGGATACCTTAGTTAGAGAATTTGGGGACATTATTCCCCATAACAGTGTCAGCAGCAGATCCTCGCCCCATAACAGTGTGTCATGACCACATTTTTTGCTTAAAATTTCATTTTCCTATTTTAAAACCAGGGTGCGTCTTATGGTCGGTGCTTCTTATAGTCCAAAAATACGGTATGTGTTTCCGTGCAGCGCGCACGGAAACATGTCTGTTTTTCTCCGGCATCACTGATGTCTCATGGACCACACAGTAGTGTGATCTGTGAAACACATACCAGAAAACACATACATTTAAAATAAAAAGCTTTTTAATCTCACCACTCTCCAGCAATGCTGTCTCCAGATGCTGCTGTCTCCTGCTTCCAGTACGGCTAATTATGCTCATGCATATGGACTGCACAGCTGACCCAGAAGTAGCTACAGTGGGAAGAAAGCGGTGGCTGGCCACAGCACCGCAGACAGCAGTGGCATGGACAGGTGAGTATAAGTGCCTGATCTCAGTGTATTATCACGGATAGCACACGGAGATCACACGTGTGCAAAAATCATGGCACACGATGGGACATACGCACCTTTATCACGTCAGTGAAAAACATGTGTTTTTCACTGACATGTTAAAGAGACCTAAGGGTGGTCTGATATGAGTAGTATAGCATAAGATGCAATAACTTGAGTACCACTAGCCAAGTGCTTAGGCAACAATTTGTTCTAAAATAAGCTTGATCATAATTACATAATTATATTTATTCATGATAAAAAGATATCTTGCTGAATAGAGGTTTAAAGTCTTTGGTTGAAGGTTTACAAATTTTAAGGGTCAGCCATATATCATGGAGGTCATCTGACCAATGTATGACAAATGATCAGTTGATCAGTTGATCAGTTGACAAATGATCTCACTTATGGTAAATATGTATCTAGTGTAAATCTATTTTATGTATCCAACAGAAAGTATACTTACTGTCTATTATTACTTTATTTCTGCAGATAGATTTTTGGGACGTTGCAAAGTTCTTACATTAATAAACCAGGACATATATCGTGGCACGTACACAGTAATCCAATATGTCCATATTGTAGACCCTTAAGTGGGCTTTACACGCAACGATATCGCTAACGAGATGTCGTTGGGGTCACGGAATTTGTGACGCACATCCGGCCTCGTTAGCGATGTCATTGCATGTGAAACGCACGAACGACTGTTAACGATCAAGATTACTCACCTAATCAATGATCGTTGACTGGTCATTCTAATCCCAATTATTGTTGCTATTGCAGGACGCAGATTGTTCGTCGTTCCTGCGGCAGCACACATCGCTATGTGTGACACCGCAGGAACGAGGAACATCCCTGTCTGTTACGAGGGGGACCCGGGGAAGCGTGCCAAGATGGGAAATGGACAGCTTCCGCCAGTCAAGGTCCACTGTGCGGTGTAAGGGACCGCTGCTATGGTGGGTGAAGAGTGAGCGGGTTGCTGCTAGCGATCGTCTGGAATGTCACAGATGATCTATGTACACCGGTCCGCCCTAACCCGTGAGGGTTGTATGGCACGGATCTCACAACTCTGTGTACCTGTTGCACGGGGAAGCACAGAGGTGCCCAAGCACGTGTGCCAGTGGAAGTCACGAGAATATGGCACGAGGGTAGCACAGAGGTGCCCACGCACGTATGCTTTCAATAACCAGGTGAGTCCGGTGGAGACTCGAGGAGCTCACCTGGGACAGGAACACGGCCTGTTGAAGGAGATACTGCCGGAGCAGCAAGGCAGGAACACGGCCTGCAAACCAGGTGCCGCCTAAGCAGCAAGGGCAAAGCCCACACAAGACAATAATGCCTGAGCAGTGGCGTGGCAGCACACTGCCAGACATCCAAACATAGAAGGACGGTTGCGCGCCGCCATGAAGGCAGGGGGAGCTTTTAAGGAGGCGTAGCTCCACCCAAGTGCGGGCGCGAGATGGGCGTGACCCAATCAGGATTCGTGACGTCTTGGCCCGGCCAGTCAGGATTCAGCACATCACCAGCCTCGTTATCGGGCCGTGTGATATCAGTGAGCGAATCAGAAGACGTCACGTGGGGCACATGCTCATCTTCCTGCCTCTGGGTCATAAAGGCGGGATCCTCGGTTTCAAAATGTGCAGAGATAAGGGAAGTCTTGCTGCTTCCCTGACCATCAATCCTTTGCACACTGCGCAACCTCTCAGACCCTCTGTGATGCTGAGCAGGAGGGCTCGTGGCAGGCAAGGTATGGGAGACCGCTCCATCCCTTGCCAGGGGAGAACCACTAGGTGTCACCCTTCTGCTGCGTCTCTGAGGAGGCAACTCCTGCAGACTGCGCAGTCTCCCAGACCTTTGGTGCTGCTGAGCAGGAGGGCTCGTGGCAGACAAGGAATGGGGGACCACCTCATTCCTTGCAACAGGAGAGCCACGAGGTGTAACACCTGTCCCTGCGGCTGCCCGCAATGAGGAAGGAAGGAGGTGGGTGGGATGTTACGGCCACTCATCTCCGCCCCTCAGCTTCTATTGTCATTGTGACACTGAACAAACCGCCCCCTTAGAAAGGAGGTGGTTCGCCGGCCACAGTGACGTCGCTAGGCAGGTAAGTATGTGTGACGGGTGTAAACGATGTTGTGCGCCACAGGCAGCGATTTGCCCGTGACGCACAACCGACGGGGGTGGGTGCTTTCACCAGCAACATCACTAGCAACATCGCTAGCGATGTCGCTTTGTGTAAAACCCGCTTTAGTGTTTTCACCAGTGATAACCATTTATAGCCATTATAGAGATTGATGCTCCCAAAAATGCCCCCACTCAAACACACCTGGAGTATGTAGTATGGAATCCCCACAGTGAATCCCCCTTCCCCAGTATCACTCCACTCGTATAGTGAAGTAGGTAATGGTGTCACCTCAGTTAGAGATGAGCAGACTCGTGGAAATTCAGGTTCTGCTGGTGCAGCCAAATTTTTTTGAAGTTTGGTTTTGGACCCAGACTTGACCTGAACTTCATTTGGAAATCATTGATTGGCAATTCGAGTCTCAACTCACATGCAGCTAGCCATAAACAGAACAATTGATGAATAAATAGAAATAACATTTTCAAAACCTCTCAAACTTTTCCACTGTCTGGAAGTAGTGTAAGATGCAAAAAATCAACTGGAAAATGTACTGAAGCCACCAAAACACTGATGATCTTTTGAAACATCTCCAATGAGTACACATGGATCACCTCCCATAAACTCGAAAGAGGTTGTCATTTTGCAACACAACAACGCCAATTTGAATGTTGGCCATGCTACTTTAACCCTAGAACGCATACCTGGGGTCTCGCAGGCCTGCTAGGTTACCTGTTTTCTATGGTTGATTTCTATGGTTGCACGTTCTAGGGTTAAGAAGCCTGTGTGTCCTAAGCTATGGCCTTAAGCATCTTCGGCCTTGTTTCCCATTGAGCAAATCTGGGATGACACTGGTTGTCAACTGCAAATGGAGCGTCTGGAAGGGGATCTTGATAATTTGTGCACTAAATTGCATTCAGCATAGCAGAACATTCCTCAGACAACCATTAATAACTTCATTGGTATCATGCAAAGTCATATAAGTGTGATTGTTTCTGAGTGGCATTCATACTCAATATTGAATAATTTGAGATATCTTGAAAAATTTGTTTCCATTTTTTCATCAACTACAAATTACTAACATGATTATTGATCCTCAGATTTTAGTAATTTCATGACTTTTCCTTCTTGGTGCTGCACTTTTAATGCTGAGGATTGTATGTACGACGCACATGTAGATCATATAAATCTTCATTATTTTCAATTGATTTTAGAATTTTTATTAACTAGTAATTCAGGCCCAAAAAAGACGACTTACTAGAACAAAACTGCTGCACAAGTAACTGACAAACAATGGTGTGCTAGAATCTCTGATCAGATGAACACGTGTACAAGTGACTGGGATATCGCTATTTCCATTTGCGTGGAAAAAACTGTATAAGCATTTTTGAGCTCATTCCAGGAAATCACCAGGTAAATCAGCATGAATAACAGTTTTTAAAGTATGTTTTGAGTGAAGAAATATTGCAATGTATGCAGTGATTTGCATAAATAAGTACATCACCAAATCTTTAGTTTCCTTTCAGAATTAATATTTTCTATGGAATTCCATAAAACAAAATACTCTCACAAATGTGGGAAATGGATTGCAAACAATATTTATTATTTTGCACACCCCAAAAAGTAATTTTCCCAACATATTTATTCAAGACCATGTTGTAAAAATGAGTACACCAGAATAAAAGTCTTAGCAGTACAGCTAAAGTTTAGACTACAAAGTTCTAAATACAGTAACAATAATTTAGCCACAGTAAATCTAATTATCCATTAAACAGGTGTCCAGCAGACAGTTGATTGACTACACTGATGAGCAAAATGGTAACAATGTTTTGAACTTTTGACTTTCATGCTCCATAGCTCACCATCCGCTACAGCTTTGAGACTACCAGCATTTTCTAGACAATCATCTTGGCTACCTTATACATAAATTTGGCTTGCAACTATTTAGCATATGATTACTTATGCAGATTCTTGTCATGTAACTGCATTATTACTGTTTTGCTCCTAAAAATCAAAATTTTACATTTTTATTATTTTTTTAGTATTTTGTAAATCCACCTTTGAATTACAACACTGCCTGAATTCTTCTGGGCATGCCCTCACTCAGATTAGGCTACTTTCACACTTCCGTTAGTCGCAATCCACCACTTTGGAAAACAGTGCAATCTATTAATGGCTTGCGCTGGTTCCCATAGATTTGTATTGATGACAGATTGCGACTAATGTGTCTGCGTTGCATCCGCAGCGTGACAGATCAGTCGTGGAATGACTGACCGTCGGGTGGCAGGAACGTAGCATCTAGAGTTTTTTTGAGCGGTGGAATACTTTTTTTTCACTGCGCATGCTCAGCTCTTATGTTTCTCTCTCTTGGTGGCTGAACCATCAGCTGATCGGCCGGCGGCCAGCTTTTGTGAGCGATCAGCTGATCGCCTGGCTTTTGAGAGCATTCAGCTGATCGCCCGACTTTTGAGAGCGATCAGCTGATCGCCCGGCTTTTGAGTGCGATCAGCTGATCGCCCGGCTTTTGAGAGCGATCAGCTGATCACCCAGCAGCTGGCTTTTGAGTGCGATCAGCTGATTGCCCGGCAGCCGGCTTTTGAGAGTGATCAGCTGATCGCCCGGCTTTGAGTGCGATCAGCTGATCGCCTGGCTTTCGAGTGCGATCAGCTGATCGCCTGGCTTTCGAGTGCGATCAGCTGATCGTTTGGCTTTTGAGAGCGATCAGCTGATCGGCTGGCTTTTGTGAACTATCAGCCGGTAAAACAGTAGAAAAAAACAACAATGGATCGTTGTTTTGCAGCATCAATCACATCAATTGTGCCACTATCTGCAACGCATCCATTGCATCAGTCACACAACTGATTGTGATGGATGCCGCACAATGCAAATGTGAAAGTAGCCTTAAACATGTCTTGAAAGAAATCTGATTCCAAATCTCCTCTTCACATTCCGAATTGTGGTGCATACTAGTCGTCTTACTTGGAAACCCATACTGCTTCAACTCTACCCACAAGTGTTTGATTTGATTAAGGTCTGAGGACTGTGGGGGCTAATCCAGCAGCTGTGCTGGAGGGGAGGAGCTTGTCAGTGCAGCAAGAGCTTTGGAGGGGCAAGGTTGTGTCTGGCTTGCTTCTGCTTCTCCAGGACCACACCCGTCCAGCTGCCTCTCCCTTCCCCAGGGGAGAGGTAGTGTGCCTGGGGGCAGTATGGAACCCCAGGCCCCCACCCCCCGGTTACCATCTGGGGGTTCGGGATGCAAAGACTATGGAGGAGTAGCCCAGGTGTTCCACAAGGATCAGGAAGCCGGTGTCCCAGGACCCCAGCCAGAGGAATTCCAGCCTGAGGGACCCCAGCCCAAAGGACTCCAACCCGAGGAAGCCTGGCCCGGGATCCAGCGGCAGTGGCGGCGGTCAAGGAAAGGAGGCACAGACTGCCCCTGGGAAATCTTCGGCAGTGTTGGGGGGCTTTGGTCCCAGGAGAGGATACCCAGACGTATGGCACCAGGGTGGCACATATGATGCAGGATTTTGAGGATGCAGGACGGTGGATTTGCTTGTTGCGTGACAAGTTGCACGCTTCACTCGGGATCACTGCCCAAAGAGAAACAAGGATGAGGCTAGTGCAAAGGAAATGTCCCTGAGGGCAGAAATAGAGGCGGTTGTCACACTCCATGGAAGGATCCTTAGGAGTTTGGGTCCTTTTATGGAGAAGCTGTCTAATGACATCCGCTTCGCAACTATGAAATGAATGAAGTCGGGGGCCGGAGGTGCAGCATCAGGCCCCTCGAGGCCCTCGGGTGGTGGGGTCATCGCGGCACCTTTACCTGGGGAGGACCCGTCCCCTGTGCTTGGGCAGCAGCAGGGGGATCCATTGCAGGAGGGGTTGTCGGCCGTGGCTCGGAGGGAAAATGCTGAACCATGTGGCGTCGGCCTGGTTTCCCATCACATGGCAGAAGCGGAAGTGACATCACTGGAAGTGACTGGGGTAGCCATGTGGGGGGCGTGTCATGGTGTTGTGAGGCCCCACCCACCGGTGTTGTCACTGCTGCTGGGGCAGGTCAGCCCAACAGCTGCGTGGAGGGGAGAGCCCTGCCCAGTGGTGATGCAGGAATAGGTGTTACTGCTGTGTATGGGCAGGGTCATCCCAGCAGTGTGCATGAGACGTCAGTGGGGCGATAGAGCCAGGAAGCTCCCATGGTAGCAGTTCTGTAGCCTTGGGGGCTGTGGCCATGCCCTCGGGTGTCGCTGATGATGTTGCCGGGGGCGTGGCCATCCAGCACAAGTAAGCCATCCTGTGGAGAAGTCCAGCAGCTCTGGTGGTTGTGCCTCTTTGGGTTCAGAGTCTGGTTTACCTCGGGGAGGCAGAAGAGTGGACTCCAACTCGGACTTTCTGGATTCAGACTCGGACAGTGGGGGACTCATAATGGAAATCAAAAGGTTAGATTCTCCAGTGGACAAGTTTTGTTTTGGCAATTAAACCACTGCAGAAGGGGTTAAAAAGAAGTGCAAAGTAAAACTTACTAAGGCACGGGAGGTGGCTTATTATAAGTACGTGTCCCTGTCAGTGTCAGACACGGAGGCCGCCTGCCGTGCTAACCCTAATAGACGGGTGCACCAGAGTCCTGTAGGGGCATCTCTCTGATTGGGAGAAAAAGATTAAAGGGGAATGCAGTATGCAGTCTACCTCTGTGTCTTTCACCGGGGGTGGAGTGGCTGCGTCCCCAGTGGTAATGCCCAACATAACGAGTGTGCAGGAGTTCCCAGCGCTCCCTCCTCCGCACATTTCAGCCATTGCTGGAGTGGGGGGAGACAAGGCGGGGGGAGTATGGTTGCAAAAGGGGGACCATGCTCCTCTACTGACATTAAGCAGTGGGTGGAAGGAGTGGCGATTCCTGGTAAGGAGGTTGACAATCCCCAACTTCAAATGGCAGTAACGACAAAGGCAATGACGGACAATGTGGTGGATATGGAGGAGGTGGAGGGTGGAGCCTTAGCCCAGCCCGGTGAATGAGAGTGGTATGGATATGGCTGTGGCTGAGAAAGTTGCAATTGCAAAGGCTATGGGACTAGCAAAGAAGATGGCTGAGGAAGATAAGAATGACCTGGGTAGAGTGTTTGTGGAGGGAGTGTCTGTTGGGGGTTCCACTGCTCCACTGGTGGCAGCATCTGGTCCTAAATATACCTATGCATGGGTTTCTTTATCCGGGATTGGTGTGAGGAGAGTGGCTGAGACTTTGTCCAATGATTTTGAGGCAGGCGATTTGCAACAACGTCTCCTGAGCGCCCTGAAGAGAGGAGAGGAAACCATGACAGTAGGGGATAGGGTGGTGGGCCTGTCTTTTTGGATAAAGAGACATGGCTTGGCTGCCATCCAAGATTCAGAACGGGAGGGACCCATGGTGTGGTCCCTCCCCACAGCTGGGCGAGGTGGTGCCAAAAAGAACATGGTCCATTTCTGATGGTCCACCTTGAGCGATGAAGCTTGTCCCTGGAATTGCAGAGACAAAATAACGGAGCATATATCTGGAGTGGGCTTCAAGGGTCACGACCTGGCTGTCTTTGTCCAGCCTTTTCGCACTATCATTTTTGAAACCAGTTTCATGAGACCGGAAGGAATTGAACTCTTCTGGTTTCAATATGAACTGGCCAAGAAGAGCCCAGCATAGAATAACATTAGAGTGGAGGCAGTTTCTCTGCAGAACACTGTGAAGAAAGTGACTGTAATTACAGCTAATGTGTCACTTTCTCGTGTTGACATCATGATTCATGACCTGGATCAGCCGTTATAGGGAAGTGGTCCAGGTCCCTGAGAAAGTGCGTGATAGATTTGGTTTCTGGACTGGTGCCTGGACTTTCATGGTAAGGTTGAAAGTTTCAGGAAACTCTGTTGCCCACATCCCTCCCTCGACATTCCTGGGGAGGGACCGGATCCTGATCCACTACCAGGGGCAGCTGAGGGTCTGTCACAAGTGCGGCAGCCCCTGCCACTTCAGGGCCAGTTGTAAGGTACAGAAGTGTGCATTGTGTGGGGCACATGACCATCTTGCCACCACGTGTAAGGCCATAAGGTGTAAACTGTGTGGGGATCTGGGTCATCCATTTAGTCGTTTCCCACGCTCTTTTGCAAATGGGGTCCTTTGTCCTGCTACGGCTCCACAGAGTGCTGGGGAGTTGGTGGGGGAGGGTACTAGTAGAGGTGAACAGAGCAAAGATCCGGTGAAGAGTAAGAGTATGCCCCCCTCACGAGTGAGGAGTTAAGAACAACATTGGAGGGAAAGGGAGCAGGGTGTTATGACTCTGTCCCCTGGCCCAGGGGCCCCTGCAGCTGAGGATCTGGGTATCGCGCTGGAAGAGGAAGAGAGGAGGTTAAGAAAAGAAGAGGAGGCCGAAGCCTCATAGTCCTCCTCCAGTGAGGATCAGGAGGAGGTTGTGCAGGCATGGCAAAAGCAAAAAAAGAAGGGCAAAAAGAGGAAATCCGGGAGGGGGGGCAGGAACAGGGTGTCCAGAACTCCTTCCCTGGAGTGGGACCTCTCTGGAACATCTATCCTGACGGACCCTCCTGGAGTGGTTACATCAACCCAGTCCAGGCAACCAATGAATGCTTCTGCCACCCCACCTCTGGTTGCCCTCTCCAACCGGTACCAAGCCCTGGATGAAAATATCCCTCCCTGCCCAGATGGGGAGGAAAAGGGTTAGGTGCCGGTTGTAGCGAACAAGGACATAGGGGTCTCTGGAGATGCTGGGTCACCCCCTGGAGGAACCATCCTTGGATCGCCCCAAAACCACCGGACAAAGGGGCGTGTGGTATGGATGTGTCAGTATGTTTCAAGCGAATGGCCTCATCAGAGAGTGAGCAGGATGATTGTGTTGGTGGAGGTGGGGGGTGGGTAAAAGCTGGCTGTTGAGCTTGATAATTCTTGATGGTGGCACTCACTCCATTAATGTCGCCAGCATTAAGTCTGATTCGGCTAGGTTTACGGCCTTTGATTTTTGTCAACCGGTTTGATGCTGACATTTTATTTTTGCAGGAGACCAGGTTGACGGACCAGTCATCCTTGCAGAAAGCAAGGCAGGAGTGGCCGCATGGTCCCTCCTACTGGTCTCTTGTGGTCGACCCGTATAGCGGAGTGGCGGTCCTTTTTAAGACTGCGGAGGTAACATGCCGACGTGTTATCGAGCTGAAAATGGGAAGGTGCTTGATCTTAGTTGTGCTCATGAAGGGTCAAGAGCTTCGGCTTATCAACATCTATGGTCCCCAAACCAAGTGGGACCTGAAAATACTCTTTATGAGGATAAAACCTTTCCTGTTTTGTAGCTGGCAAGTGGTCTTTGGAGGGGACTTTAATACTATCACAAGACTCCGAGATAGGGGAGGTTCCAGAGACAGGCTGGCATACAACAGCGTCTCGTTAAATAGCATAGGTAGTGAAGCTCGCCTGGTAGATGTCCACATCAGGGCGGATCCAGGCCACTCGGGGCCACTCGGAGTTCACCTATTTTTAGGGGTAGCCAGTGTAGGAGTAGAATATATAGCTTTGTTTTAAAGGAGGAAGCCATTTTCTCACCTTTATCGGTTGTAGAAGTGGAATTCTCCGATCACTGTTTGATTTGTTTTTCACTGAATGTTACAGAGACCCCACGAATGGGAAGAGGCATGTGGAAGTTGAATTTGTCGCTCCTGGAGGAAGCAGCTGTAAGACAGTCCTTTGAGGAGTTGCTTCAGAGCCAGGTACCATAATTGGGCCTATGTAACAATGAGTCAGAGTGCTGGGAGATGTTCAAGCATCGGGTGGCGAGGTTCTAATGACAGCATGCTAACCTCAGAAGTTTGAACAGGGATTGCCTGTATCATAGCCTGAGGAGGAAACTCGAGATCCTAGTCTCGGCTGGAAGTCTCCAGGGTGAAGACCTTGCTAAAGAGGTGTCAGTATGATAGGCACATATCCTTGGTTTTTGAGAGGGATTTCGGGAAATACCGTTCGCCCGACCCCTACAAGAACTGCAGGATATCAGTGAATAGTTGATAGTGGGTCTGAGGAATGGAACAGAATCTCTGGTACGGTCCAAGTCAGGGATCCTGGAAGTCATCAGATTCTTCTACTCACATCTCTTGGGGAGACAGAAACCTAATCGCGAGGGGATCTCGGCTTTCCTGGTTGAGACTGTTACCATGTCAAGGGTAGACCCCTCGCTTGGTGCTTTGACAGAGGATATCAAAGAAGAGGAAGTGAGGCTGGCCATTGATGGGTTCCAACCCAAAAAATCACCAGGTCCAGATGGCTTAACATCTGAGTTTTATAAGACTTTTAAGGACTCTTTGGTCCCCTTGTTGAGTAGGGCCTTTAATGCATGTCTTTCCTCGGGTACGCTACCAAAATCAATGCGGAGGTCAGCTTTGATACTTTTGTCGAAAGTGAAAGATCCATCGCACATTGAGAACTGGAGGCCCATATCACTTCTCAATGTGGATAGAAAGATTCTGGCAAAAGGGCTGTTTACAAGGCTGGTGAAGTTTGCACCACAACTCCTTTCGGAGTCTCAACACTGCTCTGTTCCAGGCCAAAGCGCTTTTAGCGCTGTTCTGGGTGTCCGGGAAGCCGTGGAGCAGGGCAGAGCGGGTCTTTGGAAGGGCTTTTGCTGTCCCTGGATCAGGCTAAGGCTTTTGACAGGGTTGATCACGAGTACCTCTGGTCTTCTGAGGTATGGTCTGCCAGGAGGTTTTGTGGACTGGCTCAGGATTTTGTACAAAGGGGCTGAGACTTTCCCATTGGTGAATGTTTGGGTTGGACGGCCCTTTGTGGTGGAGTCCGGTGTCCACCAGGGCTGCCTGCTAAGCCTGCTGCTCTATGCTTTTGCAATCGACCCTTTCATTGGAAGGGTAGATTGTGGGTGTGTGACGGGGATTTGGATGGGTGACCCTGGACCACGTGAGACCATCCTGAGAGCAGTAGCCTATGCAGATGATGTCACTGTTTTCATCTCCTCCATAGAGGAGGCGGGGATGATGCTGTCGGATGTAGACCGCTACTCGGAGGTTTCCGGGTCCAAGATTAACCAAGATAAATGCAAAAGTCTTTGGCTGTGTGGAGGAGTGTTACGAGGGGGACCCGGGGAAGCGTGCCAAGATGGGAAATGGACTGCTTCCGCCGGTCAAGGTCCACTGTGCGGTGTAAGGGACCGCCGCTATGGTGGGTGAAGAGTGAGCGGGTTGCTGCTAGCGATCGTCTGGAATGTCACAGACGATCTATGTACACCGATCTGCCCTAACCCGTGAGGGTTGTATGGCACAGATCTCACGGCTCGGTGTACCTGTTGCACGGGGAAGCACAGAGGTGCCCACGCACGTGTGCCAGTGGAAGTTACGAGAATATGGCACGAGGGTAGCACAGAGGTGCCCACGCACGTGTGCTTTCAATAACCAGGTGAGTCCAATGGAGACTTGAGGAGCTCACCTGGGACAGGAACACGGCCTGTTGACGGGGGTACTGCCGGAGCAGCAAGGCAGGAACACGGCCTGCAAACGAGGTACTGCCGGAGCAGCAAGGGCCAAGCCCACAAGAGACAGTAATGCCTGAGCAGTGGCGTGGCAGCACGCTGCCAGACATCCAAACATAGAAGGACAGTCGCGCGCTGCCATGATGGCAGGGGGAGCTTTTAAGGAGGTGCAGCTCCACCCGAGGGCGGGCGCGAGGCGGAGATGACGGACTTGACCCAATCAGGGTCCACGACGTCCCAGCCTGGCCAGTCAGGATTCACCACGTCACCAGCCTTGTCATCAAGCCGTGTGACGTCAGTGAGCGAATCAGGACCCACCACGCATTGCACATGCTCACCCTCCTGCCTCTGGGAAATAGAGGCGGGATCCTCGGTCTCACAATGTGGAGAGATAACGGGAATCTCACTGCTTCCCTGAGCAGTAAACCTCTGCACATTGCGCAGCCTCGCAGACCTTCGGGGCCGCTGAGCAGGAGAGTCCGCGGCAGGCCAGGAATGGGAGACCGCTTCACTCCTTGTAACAGGAGAACCACTAGGTGTCACCCTTCTGCTGCCTCTCTGAGAAGGTATCTCCTGCACACTGCGCAGTCTGGCAGACCTTCGGCGCTGCTGAGCAGGAGTGCTCGTGGCAGGCAAGGAATGGGAGACTGCCTCAGTCCTTGCCTCAGGAGAGCCACGAGATGTAACATTACCCCCCCGTCTAGGCCCCCCCCCCCCCTGTCCGTGCTCGAAGGCCGCTATCAAACCCGGGGCGCGGATATGATCCTTCAACTCCCAGGATCTATGCTCCGGACCACGGCCGGCCCACTCCACGAGGTAGTACTTCTTGCCCTGTATGACTTTTGTCTCCACAAGTTTTGCCACCTCAGGGTCGTCGGACGGGGAGTCGGTTTGAGCCGGCAGGGACCCCGAGAATTTATTAAGTCGTACGGGTTTCAGGAGGGACACGTGAAAGGTGTTGGCTATAGCCCAGCGTGGAGGGAGCTGGAGTCGATATGCCACTGGGTTTACCTGCTGTAGTACTTTAAACGGACCCAGATACCTAGGGGCGAATTTGGCTGCCTGTACCCGTAGGTTAACATTCTTAGAGGACAGCCATACTAGGTCACAAGGGGCGAAGGATGGTGCAGGGCGGCGGCGAACATCAGCCGTTGTCACCATCCGGTCTTTAGCCCTTTTAAGAGCCTCTTGGGTGGCATCCCAGATCTCCCGGGCCTTGGTCGCCCAATCCTCCACTCTAGTATCGGGTGACGTAATGGGCATTGGAACCGGGATTCTGGGATGTTGTCCGTTATTGAGTAGGAACGGAGTCTGGCCAGAGGATTCATGGACCGAATTGTTAATGGCAAATTCGGCCCAAGGAAGGAGGTTAGCCCAGTTGTCGTGGTGCGCGGATATAAAATGGCGGAGGTAAGTTACCAAAGTCTGATTAGTCCTCTCCACTAGTCCATTGGTCTCGGGATGGTATGCGGAGGAGATGTTCAGCTCTATCTGCAGGAGCTTACAGAGCTCTCTCCAGAAGCGAGACGCGAACTGGGGACCCCGGTCGCTCACCACCTTGTCAGGCATGCCATGCAACCTAAATACATGCCGAATGAACAAGGTGGCGAGAGCACGTGACGTCGGGAGTCGTGGGAGAGGCACCAAGTGGACCATTTTAGAGAAGTGGTCCGTGATGACCCATATGACCCTGTGCCCTGCTGACTTGGACAGATCTCCCAGGAAGTCCATCCCCACCACTTCCCAGGGACGATCCGGCACTGGCAGTGGGTGAAGAAGACCTGCCGGTCTCTGCCGGGATGGCTTATTCCGAGCACACGACATACAGGCTCCCACATATTCCTGTATGTCCTGGGGTAGTCTCGGCCACCAATAATGCCTGGTCACCAGGTCTCTGGTCCTTTTGACCCCGAAGTGACCCCCGACCTTGGAGGCATGGGCCCACGATAGCACCTCGTTCCGTAGTTCAGGGGGAACGAGGGTTTTGCCAGGTGGCACCTGGTCCAAAGAAGTGGGAGTGACCATCCTCAAGCTGTCCGGGGGTAGTATAAGACGAGGCTCCTCCTCGTCCTCCTCCAACACAACCATACAACGTGTCAAGGCATCGGCCCGTACAATCTTCTCACCGGCCAGGTGGCGGATAATAAAGCGGAACTGGGAGAAGAATAAAGACCAACGGGCCTGCCTTGGGTTCAGGCGTTGTGCTGTCTGGAGGTATGTGAGGTTTTTGTGGTCAGAAAAAACCTCAAATGGATGCTTCGCACCCTCCAGGAGATGCCGCCATTCCTGGAATGCTAGTTTCATTGCCAGTAACTCCCTATCCCCTATGGAGTAGTTCCTCTCGGCCGGAGAAAAGGTCTTGGAGAAAAAGAAACACGGATGTTTCCTTCCTCGTTCGTTTTTCTGGTACAGGACTGCACCTGCACCGACCAAAGAGGCGTCTACCTCTAGTAGGAAGGGTTTGGAGATGCCTGGACGATGAAGGATGGGAGCTCTGGAGAAGTGAGTTTTGAGAGTGTGAAATGCCTCTACCGTTTCCCGTGTCCATGCTTTGGGATTAGCGCCCTTGCGGGTAAGGGCAATGATGGGTGCTGCCACCGTCGAGAAGTTGGGAATGAACTGGCGATAATAATTGATAAACCCCAAGAATCGCTGGATCGCCTTCAGCGAGCGGGGCTCAGGCCAGTTCATCACTGACTCCAACTTCCCCGGATCCATTGCTAACCCCTGACTGGACACTATGTACCCCAGGAACGGCAAGGATTCCTGTTCAAAAACGCACTTTTCCAGCTTAGCAGATAACGAATGGGTGCGGAGCCTCTTAAGTACTCGGATGACATCCCTCCGATGGGTGGCAAGATCGGGGGAGAAGATAAGAATGTCATCCAGGTATGCAACCACGGAAAGATACAAATCCCGGAAAATGTCATTCACAAAGTCTTGAAATACGGCGGGGGCATTGCAGAGTCCGAAGGGCATTACTAGATACTCGTAGTGACCGTCCCTGGTGTTAAAGGCGGTCTTCCACTCATCGCCCTTTCGGACTCGCACTAGATTATACGCCCCGCGTAGATCCAGCTTTGTGAAGACCTTTGCCCCGCGGAATCGATCAAATAGCTCAGTAATGAGGGGCAAAGGGTATTTGTTCTTGATTGTGATTGCATTTAATCCCCTGTAATCGATACAGGGGTGCAGATCCCCTTCCTTCTTCTGCACAAAAAAGAACCCTGCACCAGCCGGTGAAATAGACTTGCGAATGAACCCCTTCGCCAGGCTGTCCTGAATATATTTGGACATAGCCTCCGTCTCTGGAGCAGAGAGTGGATACACTCTGCCCCTAGGGGGCTCGGAGCCTGGCTTCAGGTCTATTCGGCAATCATATGGCCGGTGGGGAGGAAGAGTATCTGCGGCCCTTTTGGAAAAGACATCCCTGTAGGCCTCATAAGGTGTCGGTAAACCCGGCCCCTCAGTATTCCCTGAGGACCCAACCGACCTAATGGTAGCGGGTGGTTCGGTAGTCACGAGGTGCTCTCTACAGGATCCTGCCCAGGATGAGATCTCCCCTGTTGCCCAGTTGAGTATAGGAGCATGCTGTCTCAACCAGGGAAGGCCCAGTAGGATCTCATCCGTCCCCCCTGGAAGCACCAGGAAGGACACCTGCTCATGGTGTCCCGGTGGTACATCCATCCTGAGAGGGATGGTGATCTGGGTGATAGGATCGAGTAGTATGGACCCGTCGACTACCCGAACCCTGAGTGGCTTGGGCAACAGAACCAGGGGAGCTGAGTATCGGGTTGCCAGGGAGGTCGAGATGAAATTGCCTTCAGCGCCTGAGTCCAAGCAAGCCAGGGCAGAGAAGAGAGTAGTGCCGAACTGCAACTGGGCACTGATAGTCAACCTAGAGGGAGAAGTAGCGTCTAGAGTCCCCCCTCTGATAGAAACTAGATGCTGTCTTTTCTCGACGGTTTGGGACATAGGGTAGCTATGTGTCCCCTCTGCCCACAGGAAAAGCAGATGACACAAGACCGAGAACCTGGGGCAGAGGAGACCACCTTGGACACCTCCATTGACTCCACGGAGTCGCCTACAGGACTGGCTGGGGGACCTGTCTGATGGAAGACGGGAGTCAGACGCTTTTTAGGCCGAGAAGACGTGGGTGCTGAAGAGACCTCGAGCCTTTGCTCCGCCTGGCGGATGTCTATGCGAGAGGCAACCTGAATCAAGGACTCTAAAGTGGCAGGCACCTCACGTGTGGCCAGTGCGTCTTTGACAAACCCTGCCAGGCCCTCCCAAAACACAGGGACAAGGACCTTATCCGGCCAGTCCAGCTCTGCGGCCAGTGTCCTAAAGTGTACAGCAAAGTCCCCGACTGAAGCAGACCCTTGCCGAAGTCGTAGGAGGCGCAGCGCGGAATCGTGGGTGACTTGAGGCCCGAGGAACACCATTCTCATGGCCCCAAGATAAGCTGCTAAGTTATTCACCACACGATCTCCGCGCTCCCACAACGGCGTGGACCACTTCAGCGCTCTCCCTGTGAGCAGGGACTGGACGAAGGCTACCCTCGCCTTCTCGGTAGCGTAAAGAGTCGCGGACAGCTCTAAGTAGGTGGTAACCTGGTTTATAAAACCACGGCACTCAGAGCTGTTGCCGCTAAAGCGCTCTGGAAGCGCAAGGCGAGGAGACCTTCCGCCCAATAGCACAGCCTGGGTAGCCACCTGGGTGGCGACTGTCGTCAGAGTAGTCTTATCGGAGGAAGACTGCTCCACTGCTGCCAATCGTGACTCCAACTGCTGCACATAACGCAGCAACTGCTGCTGCTCTTCAGCCATAGCCAGACCTTTGGCGCGACCGTAATGTTACGAGGGGGACCCGGGGAAGCGTGCCAAGATGGGAAATGGACTGCTTCCGCCGGTCAAGGTCCACTGTGCAGTGTAAGGGACCGCCGCTATGGTGGGTGAAGAGTGAGCGGGTTGCTGCTAGCGATCGTCTGGAATGTCACAGACGATCTATGTACACCGATCTGCCCTAACCCGTGAGGGTTGTATGGCAGAGATCTCACGGCTCGGTGTACCTGTTGCACGGGGAAGCACAGAGGTGCCCACGCACGTGTGCCAGTGGAAGTCACGAGAATATGGCACGAGGATAGCACAGAGGTGCCCACGCACGTGTGCTTTCAATAACCAGGTGAGTCCAATGGAGACTTGAGGAGCTCACCTGGGACAGGAACACGGCCTGTTGACGGGGGTACTGCCGGAGCAGCAAGGCAGGAACACGGCCTGCAAACGAGGTACTGCCGGAGCAGCAAGGGCCAAGCCCACAAGAGACAGTAATGCCTGAGCAGTGGCGTGGCAGCACGCTGCCAGACATCCAAACATAGAAGGACGGTCGCGCGCCGCCATGATGGCAGGGGGAGCTTTTAAGGAGGTGCAGCTCCACCCGAGGGCGGGCGCGAGGCGGAGATGACGGACTTGACCCAATCAGGGTCCACGACGTCCCAGCCTGGCCAGTCAGGATTCACCACGTCACCAGCCTTGTCATCAAGCCGTGTGACGTCAGTGAGCGAATCAGGACCCACCACGCATTGCACATGCTCACCCTCCTGCCTCTGGGAAATAGAGGCGGGATCCTCGGTCTCACAATGTGGAGAGATAACGGGAATCTCACTGCTTCCCTGAGCAGTAAACCTCTGCACATTGCGCAGCCTCGCAGACCTTCGGGGCCGCTGAGCGGGAGAGTCTGCGGCAGGCCAGGAATGGGAGACCGCTTCACTCCTTGTAACAGGAGAACCACTAGGTGTCACCCTTCTGCTGCCTCTCTGAGAAGGTATCTCCTGCACACTGCGCAGTCTGGCAGACCTTCGGCGCTGCTGAGCAGGAGTGCTCGTGGCAAGGAATGGGAGACTGCCTCAGTCCTTGCCTCAGGAGAGCCACGAGATGTAACAGAGGAGAGCCTGATTTTAGTCTCCCGGACACTCTCCCTGAGCCCCAGGAATATGTCATGGTCTTAGGCGTAGATTTTGGCCAAGGTGATTACCCGACACGAAATTGGGAAGGCAGACTCCAAATTGCCGCCTAGAGAGTGGACCCTTGGAAGGGTTTAACTTTGACCCTGAGGGAAAGGGTCTGCCTATGCAAATCCTACTTACTCCCTGCTAATATACTTGGGCAGTATTTACATTTTGCCAGAACCTCTCTGGACAAGGGTCTACAGCCTGTATTTCCAGCTGTTATGGGGAAATAGGTTGAAGCTGGTCAAGCGAGAGGTTATTTACCGTACGAGGAGATTAGGGGGTTATATATGGTCAACCCCGTGGTATTTCTGGTAGGTACCTTTTTTAAAATGAATATTGCAAACCTCTGGAAAGAGAGGGCTCCTCAGTGGGTATTCTCCTGCAGGGGGTGGTTTCAGCCTTTCTTCCAGGAATGGGAGACAGGCAGGCATGTGAAGGACCTTCGCGTGCCGAACGTACATCTTCCGGCTTATGTTACTTCGGTTCTGAAGGTCATCCGCCGCTGGGGTCTGGGGGTCTATCAAGGAAGTTACTCGATGAGAGGATTTTGTCTACACACGTCCAGGCTCCGCTGCTCTTTAGGGACTGCGCAAGCCGAGATCTGGAGGTGGGGTTGAGGTTATTAAATTGTAAACGGATCACCCAGAAGTTTTGGGACTTGGCTTGGCACTGCTTTCTTGGTAAGCTGTATCTAAGGGACAATTTGAAGTGGTGGAGCTCCGATGACAGAGATTGTCCTTGTGAGAGTTGTATAGGCATACTGGAAAGTATGGACAACTTCCTACTTCATTGCCCTTTCAATACGGAGGTTTACAGATGGGTGGGTGCTTCCACGGGTTGGCCTCGGCTGGCCAGTTTTTCCTATGCCGGGTGGGCCTATAGAGCATTCGGAGACCTGGGTGGACGGGACCTGACCACTTTATTCATATATAGTAGAGTGGTTAGGTATTTCACGTGGAATGCACGCTATTTAGTTTTGACGAGTAGTAAAATCCTCCCAGTAGATGACATTTGTAGTAACATCCTTGGTGACCTGGTGAAGGTACGCTCCTTAGAGTACGATCGACTGGATGCATCGAGGGCCTCTCACCTGTGATGGGGCTTCTCTTTTACAGTGCACTAGCTGCAGGTGCTCTGAGTTTTTCCTGGTGGTGGCTAATTCTCTTCACCCTAGGTTTTTGTTTTGAAACTAAAATCTGAATGAGGTAAGGTTTACAAGCACTGAACTTGAGCTAAGTCTTACATTATTTTATTTTGCTTTATCGATTTTGCTCTCTTTGTTTTCTATGTTTTTATGTTTTGTTCTTGTTTGTTTTATTATTTTGCTTGTTGTGCATAGTGTAGGGGTGTGAGTTTAGGCTGGGTGGAGGGTTTTAAAGTGGGTGTGTGGTGGTGCATAAGGACCGGTGTGTCCGGCTCGGGGCCCCCTTATCTGGGGAGAAACTTTGGGCGGACCTGACCCAAGCTCGGGAGGACTTTTCCCTTGGAACTTGGAAGCTGGGCAGGCTGGAGGGTGATGGGTTTTAGTTAGCATTGCTATGTAGGATGGTTTTATTGTAAGATAAAAAAAAATATATATGTATATATAGAGAAAGAGATGTATCTATCTATCTATCTATCTATATCTATCTATATATATATATATATATATATATATATATATATATATAAAAAAAATAAAAAATAAATTAAACAAAATGTTGGTGTTTGGTTATAGGATATGCTTTGCATTATTTTTTTTATCATGTTTTATATTCTGTGTTTGGAAATACTGTATATATTGGGGATATTGTATTGTGTGTATGGGCAGTGGAACCAAGTTTGCTTGTGTTTTAATGATGGGTGGGCAGGCTGGGTGGGCAGGGTTCTGTTTTCGTTTATTGTTTTGAGTTTTGCTGGATCTGTAAATATGGTTTTATCTGTTTTGTACATACTACTTTTTATTAATAAGAAAAGATTTTCAGCACCTCCACTTTATTGTCATTGAACCATTTCTTTACCAATCTTGATGTATGTTTAGGGTCGTTTTCCTGCTGGAACTCTATCCTATTCTTTTCATACGCAGAGTACTTGAGTATGCAAAGTAACTCGTCTTGTAGGATACTCATATATAGCTCAGCAGTAAGACCACCTTTGGTCCTGGTCAAGTATCCAATGCCTTTGGCTGTGAAAAAACTCCATATCATCAAGCTTCCTCCATCGAACTTGACAGTTCCTTCAATAGCTTGATCCATTAGCCTCTTTCTCCCTTGTTTCTTTCAGATCCATTTGCAGAAATCAGAGCCTAGTTTATTGACTTTTGTCTCATCGCTCCAAATCACCTGTTTTCAATATTCCTCTATCCACTTTTTGCATTTGTTTGCAAACTCGAACTGACACTTCTTATGACAATATTAAAGTCATGGGTTCTTCAATTTTTCACTTTTTTTGGGCCACCACTCCAGACTTGTATAACGCATGTCACATGATGCCTGCATGAAGGCATACAAGCCTCCTCCACTGTTGTGTTTGTCGCACCAGAAATGATAGACCTCTTGGCTTTGGAATGGATAGATGGACTTCATTTCGTATTATTCAATCTGTCATGGCACTCATATGATGAAGTTTGGCAATTTTCTTGGCCAAGAGACCGCTACCAATGCTGGATCATGCTGTTTCTCTCTTCTGAGGAAATCTTCAGGGCTGCTCCTCAATTTGAACCAGTAATCTTTCACTTGAGAATCAACCTAATAACACACTGAGCTATTAGGGAATGTGAGAACAGGTTGTAATTTGAAGTGTACAGGAAGAAAGATTTTTCAAACACCAAAAGCAAAACAGTAACAATGTGGTGACATGATGAGAATCTGAATAACTAATCATATGCTAAACAGTTGTAAATCAAATTCATGCATGAGCTAGCCAAGATGATTGGCTATAAAATGAAGCTGTAGTGGATGTTGAAATGTGAAGCTTAAAAGGAAAAAGTTCAAAACATTACCTATTTGCATGTCAGTGTAGGCGGAGAAAGCACTTTTGTGTCACGAAGGCGAAACTTGACTACCATGATAAGGAAAGCCTACAACTTGTATGTTGGCTGCAGAATAGGTGATGAGGACAAGTCTTGGGCTCCATACATATGCCACAATAGAAAGGCATCACATGTTACCCAGTGATTGCATGAGAAGAGGCAATCTATGCTTTTTGCAGTCCTAATGATCTTAGGAGAGCCAACTGATCACACTACCAAATGCAATTGCTACATAGGTTAAGAAACCCAATCATAAATGCAACTAATAATATAAATATAAATACATGACAGTGTCAAACTATTGTACAATTGTGCATTGGTTGCGGACATGGATGGCAGTCCAGAAAGGTGCAAATATATATGAATAATGACAGCAGCAACAAATATAGTGATAGCCGCAATACAATAAAAAGTGCTGTGGGCAAAATTGCATGTAAATAATACATAAAGATTTGCTGAAAAATTAAAGTTTACAACATGCATAAACAATTTCATGCATTAAATAACTCCTTCATTTTTAGTCTGTGCAATTAAGAAGTCTTCCCTGCAGAGTCCAACCCTATAAGAACCACATGCTGGCTCTGAAAGGTAGGAAGAAAGGAGGTGTTGGGTGCTATCTCAGTAAGATGGTTACTCAGTTTTTTTAACTGTATTACGCCTTGAAGATAATTTTCAATGCTGGTACTTGAGCTCTTCAAAAACAAGTGATAAAGCAAAATGGGTAGGTGTAAATGCCACTCTGAAATTCTTATCTTGTACACACAGCTGGTGTCTTGTGATACCGCTCTATAGTAACGTGCACATGACACGCCCCAAGCTCCAGGGCCGGGGAGTACTCGTTACTGGGCCGGACTAGTCAGCGTGGCTCAGTTCCGTGACACTGGCGGTGTCTTTCAATAATAAAGGGATGATGAATATTATGATTGGAGTTGTAGTTAAAAGTAAAAGTTTGTGACACCACCTGTGCTGCTGCTGAACTGTGTATTCCCTGGGGCAGATGATGATGTCGCAGCTAAGGTGATAATGCTCCTCACAGGTGGAGCAGGACCCCGGGGCAACCATTGGAGAGTCTATTTTTGGGCAAGTGGTGGGCTTCAGGGTGCAGGGCCAAGAATGTGGACAATAACGGACAAGGACTGTAGTTTCGTTACCTTTTACTTTACTTGGTAACCGGTGAGGAAGTCCTGGGAGACTGGTGCAGGTGGTGATGATGGTGGTCCAAATAGCCTCAAAGCAGTCGGGGAAGCCTCCCTGGCCAGGTGGGTGTGAGGCCTACCCGCTACGCTCTTTCCTGGTTTTCATTGCCCTCGCTGCGTTAGCTAGGTTGAGGCCCTCTCCTCTGCCACTTGTGGTACTTCTCTCACCCGTATGGCAGCCTGAGTGGGCCATCGCAGGTACCGCTTTACTAACAGCGGCTCCCGTTCTCTTATCTGCGGCTTTGCCTTTAGGTGATCTGTGGGAGCCAGGAGACTTGTAATCCTCTTGCCCTCTGGATTTAGCAACTGGGGCTCGAGTACCTGAGCAGCTACGGACTCTGGTGTCCGGTTTCTAGCATGCCCTTCTGGGGTGAGCCGGCTTAACTCCACTTCATAGAGTCTTCCTCCTTTTGCCTTTGTCAGACTCCGTTCCCCTAGGCTGAGCTTCTTTCAGCTCCCCAAACTCAGAAAAAAATGGTCTCCTATCCTCAAATTCCTGTCTTGAACTCTTCTCTCTTCAACGGTCAACTCCTAACTGTCACTCCTCTAACTCCTCCCCCAAGTCAGAGCTTCTGGGAAGCTCCCCAGAAAACCAGGTTTAGAGCTCCCTCTGCTGGCCCGGAGTAGGAACTGTGTTGATTATAGGTACTCACTGACTTACTGTAATAACTAGCGATCTCACAGCAGGGGCCTGATCGCTGGTAGGTGTCATATATAACGAGACCGGTAATGGGATCATTGCTGCGTCACAGAAACGGTGACTCAGCAACGATCTCGTTAGCGATCTCGTTGTGTGTGACGGGACCTTTAGGCTGAGCTGATCCAGGCTACAGCAGTGGAATCTCCTAGAGGATGATGTTCCGATTTCTTTGTTGTGCAATCATGACAAAGACTTTGTCAAATACTTCTTTATGGAGGGTGATGTTGTGGCATTCAATAATATCAACAGTTTAATTGAGGCTCTATAGATAAATCATAATCCAGAGGATTTCTGTGTGAATGAGATAGTCATGCAAGAGAATATTACTAAAATTAAAGAGACTTGCCTCCCTAACATTCACTTCTGTCAGGGAGGAAAAAATGTTCTGGATTCACCACTCTTTGACTCACACAAGATTGTTACCACCATTGCAGATCAAGTTGGGCTGAATGGAGAGTTTTGTAAAGGCAATGGATAAAAATGCAAAAGTATTCAAGTTTCTCATTGATAAATTTCCAAGGTTGAGTGAAGCAATGATAAAGGAAAGAGTTTTTATTGGACCTCATATTTTTAAGCTTCTTCACAATGATGAGTTTCTCCATTTGTTGCAGGGCAAGGAAAAGGATGCATGGGTAGCATTCGTATTAGTGGTAACTCACTTTTTGGGAAACTAAAGACCAGATAACAATGAAGAGTTGGTGGAAAATGTCCTCAAAAAATATAGTGCTCTTGGCTGTAACATGTCCATGAAGATTAATTTTTTTACATTCGCTTATAGACTCTTTGTCCAGTAACTGCGGAGCAGTGAGCAACGAGCATGGTGACAGATTTCACCAAGGTATTACAGCTATGGAGAAAAGATAAAGGAAAATGAAATGGAATCCATCAATGCTTGCAGATTACTGTTAGACAATTGTAAGACACGTTCCATTGCAGGAGAACAAGAGACAAGCACAAAAGAGCAAATTTTTAAGTGTAATTTATGTAACTGTTTACAATTCATGTGTTTAGACTTGTTTTAGTTATTTGAATTGTTGCTAAGTTCCTCTAAATAAAACTCAGAAAATTAGCATAATAGCATAATTAGCATATTGTTCATCTTTATATTTGCAAAAATAATAATGTTTCAAAAAGAGATGAATGAACCCGAACTGTAAAGTTCAGCACTTGTACCGGATACTTGGTGTCTATGGATCAAACTCAAACTTTTCATGGAAGTACTTGTCGGAGTTTGGCGGTCAGGTTCTGTTCAGATGCTAATAAAGTTTGTTGAAAGGCTGCAGCACAGCCTAACAGGTTAATATGGCATGAGGACAATGCGTGTACACTGCTGTAAAAAAATAAATAAATAAATAAATTTAAAAAATGACTTGTAGTCCACCCTATCTTTGATAACCGGCTCAGGAAAAGCAGACAGCTGCAACCCTCAGCTGTCTGCTTTACCTTGGCTTGTTATAAATTATCGAGGGGACCCCAAGTCAATTTTTAATTATTTATATAAATAATTAAAAATCAAAATAGTGCTATTTTTGATAATCAGACAAGGTAAACCAGACAGCTGGGGGCTAGTATTATCAGGCTGGGATAATTACTTTGCCGGGCTACTCCCAATTGCCCTGGTGCGGTGGCAATTGGGGAGGCGTCTACCTCTAGTAGGAAGGGTTTGGAGATGTCTGGACGATGAAGGATGGGAGCTCTGGAGAAGTGAGTTTTGAGAGTGTGAAATGCCTCTACCGTTTCCCGTGTCCATGCTTTGGGATTAGCGCCCTTGCGGGTAAGGGCAATGATGGGTGCTGCCACCGTCGAGAAGTTGGGAATGAACTGGCGATAATAATTGATAAACCCCAAGAATCGCTGGATCGCCTTCAGCGAGCGGGGCTCAGGCCAGTTCATCACTGTCTCCAACTTCCCCGGATCCATTGCTAACCCCTGACTGGACACTATGTACCCCAGGAACGGCAAGGATTCCTGTTCAAAAACGCACTTTTCCAGCTTAGCATATAACGAATGGGTGCGGAGCCTCTTAAGTACTCGGATGACATCCCTCCGATGGGTGGTAAGATCGGGGGAGAAGATAAGAATGTCATCCAGGTATGCAACCACGGAAAGATACAAATCCCGGAAAATGTCATTCACAAAGTCTTGAAATACGGCGGGGGCATTGCAGAGTCCGAAGGGCATTACTAGATACTCGTAGTGACCGTCCCTGGTGTTAAAGGCGGTCTTCCACTCATCGCCCTTTCGGACTCGCACTAGATTATACGCCCCGCGTAGATCCAGCTTTGTGAAGACCTTTGCCCCGCGGAATCGATCAAATAGCTCAGTAATGAGGGGCAAAGGGTATTTGTTCTTGATTGTGATTGCATTTAATCCCCTGTAATCGATACAGGGGCGCAGATCCCCTTCCTTCTTCTGCACAAAAAAGAACCCTGCACCAGCCGGTGAAATAGACTTGCGAATGAACCCCTTCGCCAGGCTGTCCTGAATATATTTGGACATAGCCTCCGTCTCTGGAGCAGAGAGTGGATACACTCTGCCCCTAGGGGGCTCGGAGCCTGGCTTCAGGTCTATTCGGCAATCATATGGCCGGTGGGGAGGAAGAGTATCTGCGGCCCTTTTGGAAAAGACATCCCTGTAGGCCTCATAAGGTGTCGGTAAACCCGGCCCCTCAGTATTCCCTGAGGACCCAACCGACCTAATGGTAGCGGGTGGTTCGGTAGTCACGAGGTGCTCTCTACAGGATCCTGCCCAGGATGAGATCTCCCCTGTTGCCCAGTTGAGTATAGGAGAATGCTGTCTCAACCAGGGAAGGCCCAGTAGGATCTCATCCGTCCCCCCTGGAAGCACCAGGAAGGACACCTGCTCATGGTGTCCCGGTGGTACATCCATCCTGAGAGGGATGGTGATCTGGGTGATAGGATCGAGTAGTATGGACCCGTCGACTACCCGAACCCTGAGTGGCTTGGGCAACAGAACCAGGGGAACTGAGTATCGGGTTGCCAGGGAGGTCGAGATGAAATTGCCTTCAGCGCCTGAGTCCAAGCAAGCCAGGGCAGAGAAGAGAGTAGTGCCGAACTGCAACTGGGCGCTGATAGTCAACCTAGAGGGAGAAGTAGCGTCTAGAGTCCCCCCTCTGATAGAAACTAGATGCTGTCTTTTCCCGACGGTTTGGGACATAGGGTAGCTATGTGTCCCCTCTGCCCACAGGAAAAGCAGATGACACAAGACCGAGAACCTGGGGCAGAGGAGACCACCTTGGACACCTCCATTGACTCCACGGAGTCGCCTACAGGACTGGCTGGGGGACCTGTCTGATGGAAGACGGGAGTCAGACGCTTTTTAGGCCGAGAAGACGTGGGTGCTGAAGAGACCTCGAGCCTTCGCTCCGCCTGGCGGATGTCTATGCGAGAGGCAACCTGAATCAAGGACTCTAAAGTGGCAGGCACCTCACGTGTGGCCAGTGCGTCTTTGACAAACCCTGCCAGGCCTTCCCAAAACACAGGGACAAGGACCTTATCCGGCCAGTCCAGCTCTGCGGCCAGTGTCCTAAAGTGTACAGCAAAGTCCCCGACTGAAGCAGACCCTTGCCGAAGTCGTAGGAGGCGCAGCGCGGAATCGTGGGTGACTTGAGGCCCGAGGAACACCATTCTCATGGCCCCAAGATAAGCTGCTAAGTTATTCACCACACGATCTCCGCGCTCCCACAACGGCGTGGACCACTTCAGCGCTCTCCCTGTAAGCAGGGACTGGACGAAGGCTACCCTCGCCTTCTCGGTAGCGTAAAGAGTCGCGGACAGCTCTAAGTAGGTGGTAACCTGGTTTATAAAACCACGGCACTCAGAGCTGTTGCTGCTAAAGCGCTCTTGAAGCGCAAGGCGAGGAGACCTTCCGCCCAATAGCACAGCCTGGGTAGCCACCTGGGTGGCGACTGTCGTCAGAGTAGTCTTATCGGAGGAAGACTGCTCCACTGCTGCCAATCGTGACTCCAACTGCTGCACATAACGCAGCAACTGCTGCTGCTCTTCAGCCATAGTCAGACCTTTGGCGCGACCGTAATGTTACGAGGGGGACCCGGGGAAGCGTGCCAAGATGGGAAATGGACTGCTTCCGCCGGTCAAGGTCCACTGTGCGGTGTAAGGGACCGCCGCTATGGTGGGTGAAGAGTGAGCGGGTTGCTGCTAGCGATCGTCTGGAATGTCACAGACGATCTATGTACACCGATCTGCCCTAACCCGTGAGGGTTGTATGGCACAGATCTCACGGCTCGGTGTACCTGTTGCACGGGGAAGCACAGAGGTGCCCACGCACGTGTGCCAGTGGAAGTCACGAGAATATGGCACGAGGATAGCACAGAGGTGCCCACGCACGTGTGCTTTCAATAACCAGGTGAGTCCAATGGAGACTTGAGGAGCTCACCTGGGACAGGAACACGGCCTGTTGACGGGGGTACTGCCGGAGCAGCAAGGCAGGAACACGGCCTGCAAACGAGGTACTGCCGGAGCAGCAAGGGCCAAGCCCACAAGAGACAGTAATGCCTGAGCAGTGGCGTGGCAGCACGCTGCCAGACATCCAAACATAGAAGGACGGTCGCGCGCCGCCATGATGGCAGGGGGAGCTTTTAAGGAGGTGCAGCTCCACCCGAGGGCGGGCGCGAGGCGGAGATGACGGACTTGACCCAATCAGGGTCCACGACGTCCCAGCCTGGCCAGTCAGGATTCACCACGTCACCAGCCTTGTCATCAAGCCGTGTGACGTCAGTGAGCGAATCAGGACCCACCACGCATTGCACATGCTCACCCTCCTGCCTCTGGGAAATAGAGGCGGGATCCTCGGTCACACAATGTGGAGAGATAACGGGAATCTCACTGCTTCCCTGAGCAGTAAACCTCTGCACATTGCGCAGCCTCGCAGACCTTCGGGGCCGCTGAGCGGGAGAGTCTGCGGCAGGCCAGGAATGGGAGACCGCTTCACTCCTTGTAACAGGAGAACCACTAGGTGTCACCCTTCTGCTGCCTCTCTGAGAAGGTATCTCCTGCACACTGCGCAGTCTGGCAGACCTTCGGCGCTGCTGAGCAGGAGTGCTCGTGGCAGGCAAGGAATGGGAGACTGCCTCAGTCCTTGCCTCAGGAGAGCCACGAGATGTAACAGAGGAGAGCCTGATTTTAGTCTCCCGGACACTCTCCCTGAGCCCCAGGAATATGTCATGGTCTTAGGCGTAGATTTTGGCCAAGGTGATTACCCGACACGAAATTGGGAAGGCAGACTCCAAATTGCCGCCTAGAGAGTGGACCCTTGGAAGGGTTTAACTTTGACCCTGAGGGAAAGGGTCTGCCTATGCAAATCCTACTTACTCCCTGCTAATATACTTGGGCAGTATTTACATTTTGCCAGAACCTCTCTGGACAAGGGTCTACAGCCTGTATTTCCAGCTGTTATGGGGAAATAGGTTGAAGCTGGTCAAGCGAGAGGTTATTTACCGTACGAGGAGATTAGGGGGTTATATATGGTCAACCCCGTGGTATTTCTGGTAGATACCTTTTTTAAAATGAATATTGCAAACCTCTGGAAAGAGAGGGCTCCTCAGTGGGTATTCTCCTGCAGGGGGTGGTTTCAGCCTTTCTTCCAGGAATGGGAGACAGGCAGGCATGTGAAGGACCTTCGCGTGCCGAACGGACATCTTCCGGCTTATGTTACTTCGGTTCTGAAGGTCATCCGCCGCTGGGGTCTGGGGGTCTATCAAGGAAGTTACTCGATGAGAGGATTTTGTCTACACACGTCCAGGCTCCGCTGCTCTTTAGGGACTGCGCAAGCCGAGATCTGGAGGTGGGGTTGAGGTTATTAAATTGTAAACGGATCACCCAGAAGTTTTGGGACTTGGCTTGGCACTGCTTTCTTGGTAAGCTGTATCTAAGGGACAATTTGAAGTGGTGGAGCTCCGATGACAGAGATTGTCCTTGTGAGAGTTGTATAGGCATACTGGAAAGTATGGACAACTTCCTACTTCATTGCCCTTTCAATACGGAGGTTTATAGATGGGTGGGTGCTTCCACGGGTTGGCCTCAGCTGGCCAGTTTTTCCTATGCCGGGTGGGCCTATAGAGCATTCGGAGACCTGGGTGGACGGGACCTGACCACTTTATTCATATATAGTAGAGTGGTTAGGTATTTCACGTGGAATGCACGCTATTTAGTTTTGACGAGTAGTAAAATCCTCCCAGTAGATGACATTTGTAGTAACATCCTTGTTGACCTGGTGAAGGTACGCTCCTTAGAGTACGATCGACTGGATGCATCGAGGGCCTCTCACCTGTGATGGGGCTTCTCTTTTACAGTGCACTAGCTGCAGGTGCTCTGAGTTTTTCCTGGTGGTGGCTAATTCTCTTCACCCTAGGTTTTTGTTTTGAAACTAAAATCTGAATGAGGTAAGGTTTACAAGCACTGAACTTGAGCTAAGTCTTACATTATTTTATTTTGCTTTATCGATTTTGCTCTCTTTGTTTTCTATGTTTTTATGTTTTGTTCTTGTTTGTTTTATTATTTTGCTTGTTGTGCATAGTGTAGGGGTGTGAGTTTAGGCTGGGTGGAGGGTTTTAAAGTGGGTGTGTGGTGGTGCATAAGGACCGGTGTGTCCGGCTCGGGGCCCCCTTATCTGGGGAGAAACTTTGGGGGGACCTGACCCAAGCTCGGGAGGACTTTTCCCTTGGAACTTGGAAGCTGGGCAGGCTGGAGGGTGATGGGTTTTAGTTAGCATTGCTATGTAGGATGGTTTTATTGTAAGATAAAAAAAATATATATATGTATATATAGAGAGAGAGATGTATCTATCTATCTATCTATCTATCTATATCTATCTATATATATATATATATATATATAAAAAATAAAAAATAAATTAAACAAAATGTTGGTGTTTGGTTATAGGATATGCTTTGCATTATTTTTTTATCATGTTTTATATTCTGTGTTTGGAAATACTGTATATATTGGGGATATTGTATTGTGTGTATGGGCAGTGGAACCAAGTTTGCTTGTGTTTTAATGATGGGTGGGCAGGCTGGGTGGGCAGGGTTCTGTTTTCGTTTATTGTTTTGAGTTTTGCTGGATCTGTAAATATGGTTTTATCTGTTTTGTACATACTACTTTTTATTAATAAGAAAAGATTTTCAGCACCTCCACTTTATTGTCATTGAACCATTTCTTTACCAATCTTGATGTATGTTTAGGGTCGTTTTCCTGCTGGAACTCTATCCTATTCTTTTCATACGCAGAGTACTTGAGTATGCAAAGTAACTCGTCTTGTAGGATACTCATATATAGCTCAGCAGTAAGACCACCTTTGGTCCTGGTCAAGTATCCAATGCCTTTGGCTGTGAAAAAACTCCATATCATCAAGCTTCCTCCATCGAACTTGACAGTTCCTTCAATAGCTTGATCCATTAGCCTCTTTCTCCCTTGTTTCTTTCAGATCCATTTGCAGAAATCAGAGCCTAGTTTATTGACTTTTGTCTCATCGCTCCAAATCACCTGTTTTCAATATTCCTCTATCCACTTTTTGCATTTGTTTGCAAACTCGAACTGACACTTCTTATGACAATATTAAAGTCATGGGTTCTTCAATTTTTCACTTTTTTTGGGCCACCACTCCAGACTTGTATAACGCATGTCACATGATGCCTGCATGAAGGCATACAAGCCTCCTCCACTGTTGTGTTTGTCGCACCAGAAATGATAGACCTCTTGGCTTTGGAATGGATAGATGGACTTCATTTCGTATTATTCAATCTGTCATGGCACTCATATGATGAAGTTTGGCAATTTTCTTGGCCAAGAGACCGCTACCAATGCTGGATCATGCTGTTTCTCTCTTCTGAGGAAATCTTCAGGGCTGCTCCTCAATTTGAACCAGTAACCTTTCACTTGAGAATCAACCTAATAACACACTGAGCTATTAGGGAATGTGAGAACAGGTTGTAATTTGAAGTGTACAGGAAGAAAGATTTTTCAAACACCAAAAGCAAAACAGTAACAATGTGGTGACATGATGAGAATCTGAATAACTAATCATATGCTAAACAGTTGTAAATCAAATTCATGCATGAGCTAGCCAAGATGATTGGCTATAAAATGAAGCTGTAGTGGATGTTGAAATGTGAAGCAGGACCCCGGGGCAACCATTGGAGAGTCTATTTTTGGGCAAGTGGTGGGCTTCAGGGTGCAGGGCCAAGAATGTGGACAATAACGGACAAGGACTGTAGTTTCGTTACCTTTTACTTTACTTGGTAACCGGTGAGGAAGTCCTGGGAGACTGGTGCAGGTGGTGATGATGGTGGTCCAAATAGCCTCAAAGCAGTCGGGGAAGCCTCCCTGGCCAGGTGGGTGTGAGGCCTACCCGCTACGCTCTTTCCTGGTTTTCATTGCCCTCGCTGCGTTAGCTAGGTTGAGGCCCTCTCCTCTGCCACTTGTGGTACTTCTCTCACCCGTATGGCAGCCTGAGTGGGCCATCGCAGGTACCGCTTTACTAACAGCGGCTCCCGTTCTCTTATCTGCGGCTTTGCCTTTAGGTGATCTGTGGGAGCCAGGAGACTTGTAATCCTCTTGCCCTCTGGATTTAGCAACTGGGGCTCGAGTACCTGAGCAGCTACGGACTCTGGTGTCCGGTTTCTAGCATGCCCTTCTGGGGTGAGCCGGCTTAACTCCACTTCATAGAGTCTTCCTCCTTTTGCCTTTGTCAGACTCCGTTCCCCTAGGCTGAGCTTCTTTCAGCTCCCCAAACTCAGAAAAAAATGGTCTCCTATCCTCAAATTCCTGTCTTGAACTCTTCTCTCTTCAACGGTCAACTCCTAACTGTCACTCCTCTAACTCCTCCCCCAAGTCAGAGCTTCTGGGAAGCTCCCCAGAAAACCAGGTTTAGAGCTCCCTCTGCTGGCCCGGAGTAGGAACTGTGTTGATTATAGGTACTCACTGACTTACTGTAATAACTAGCGATCTCACAGCAGGGGCCTGATCGCTGGTAGGTGTCATATATAACGAGACCGGTAATGGGATCATTGCTGCGTCACAGAAACGGTGACTCAGCAACGATCTCGTTAGCGATCTCGTTGTGTGTGACGGGACCTTTAGGCTGAGCTGATCCAGGCTACAGCAGTGGAATCTCCTAGAGGATGATGTTCCGATTTCTTTGTTGTGCAATCATGACAAAGACTTTGTGAAATACTTCTTTATGGAGGGTGATGTTGTGGCATTTAATAATATCAACAGTTTAATTGAGGCTCTATAGATAAATCATAATCCAGAGGATTTCTGTGTGAATGAGATAGTCATGCAAGAGAATATTACTAAAATTAAAGAGACTTGCCTCCCTAACATTCACTTCTGTCAGGGAGGAAAAAATGTTCTGGATTCACCACTCTTTGACTCACACAAGATTGTTACCACCATTGCAGATCAAGTTGGGCTGAATGGAAAGTTTTGTAAAGGCAATGGATAAAAATGCAAAAGTATTCAAGTTTCTCATTGATAAATTTCCAAGGTTGAGTGAAGCAACGATAAAGGAAAGAGTTTTTATTGGACCTCATATTTGTAAGCTTCTTCACAATGATGAGTTTCTCCATTTGTTGCAGGGCAAGGAAAAGGATGCATGGGTAGCATTCGTATTAGTGGTAACTCACTTTTTGGGAAACTAAAGACCAGATAACAATGAAGAGTTGGTGGAAAATCTCCTCAAAAAATATAGTGCTCTTGGCTGTAACATGTCCATGAAGATTAATTTTTTTACATTCGCATATAGAGTCTTTGTCCAGTAACTGCGGAGCAGTGAGCAACGAGCATGGTGACAGATTTCACCAAGGTATTACAGCTATGGAGAAAAGATAAAGGAAAATGAAATGGAATCCATCAATGCTTGCAGATTACTGTTAGACAATTGTAAGACACGTTCCATTGCAGGAGAACAAGAGACAAGCACAAAAGAGCAAATTTTTAAGTGTAATTTATGTAACTGTTTACAATTCATGTGTTTAGACTTGTTTTAGTTATTTGAATTGTTGCTAAGTTCCTCTAAATAAAACTCAGAAAATTAGCATAATAGCATAATTAGCATATTGTTCATCTTTATATTTGCAAAAATAATAATGTTTCAAAAAGAGATGAATGAACCCGAACTGTAAAGTTCAGCACTTGTACCGGATACTTGGTGTCTATGGATCAAACTCAAACTTTTCATGGAAGTACTTGTCGGAGTTTGGCGGTCAGGTTCTGTTCAGATGCTAATAAAGTTTGTTGAAAGGCTGCAGCACAGCCTAACAGGTTAATATGGCATGAGGACAATGCGTGTACACTGCTGTAAAAAAAAAAATAAATAAATAAATTTAAAAAATGACTTGTAGTCCACCCTATCTTTGATAACCGGCTCAGGAAAAGCAGACAGCTGCAACCCTCAGCTGTCTGCTTTACCTTGGCTTGTTATAAATTATCGAGGGGACCCCAAGTCAATTTTTAATTATTTATATAAATAATTAAAAATCAAAATAGTGCTATTTTTGATAATCAGACAAGGTAAACCAGACAGCTGGGGGCTAGTATTATCAGGCTGGGATAATTACTTTGCCGGGCTACTCCCAATTGCCCTGGTGCGGTGGCAATTGGGGAAAAAATTGTCAGATGGAAGGAGTAGCTTTTAAACTAAGATCAGGGGAGAGAGAGGTTAGCTGTGCAAAATAGAGAATAGAGTAGACAGAAAACGTTAGACAGTATGGGTCAATGAGGCTTTAGATGGGGGCTGGGACATACAAGAAAAGTAGAGGGGTGAGGAGTAATAGATGATTTACTAGTATTAAATGTCTGCTGGCAAATACAAGAAGTCTTCAAATGAAATTAATGACTTTTAGACTCTCATGTCAGTCATGGATTACGATGTGGTGGGCATTACAAAAACCTGGCTGGACGAAAGCCATGACTGGTTGACAAATATAGAGGGTTATACTACATTCAGAAAGGACAGGAAAAACAAAAAAAGGTGGAGAGGTTTTGTATATTTGTTAAATCAAACTTAAGACCTGTACTCAATGATGATATTGGAGAGAGCAGTGACAATGTAGAGTCAGTATGGGTAAATGTACATGGGGACAGCAATAATGTAAAGCTGCTAATTGGAGTTTGCTATAAGCCTCCTAACATAGTTGAACAGGTAGAGGATGAATTGCAGCAACAAATTAAAAGGGCAGCAAATATTAATAATTGGGTCCTTATTATGGGGGATTTCAACTCTACAGACAGTCAGTGAGACAGAATCTTCTGGTTGTGCTAAAAGCTGAAAGCTCTTATCTACAATGAAAGACAATTACCTCTCTCAGTTAATGGATGAACCAACCAGGGGAGATAATTTGCTGGATCTGGTCCTGTCAAATAGACCAGATACAATTTCAGTCAGATCTACAGGTCCGAGATAAATTGGGCACCAGTGCCAATAATATTGTAAGTTTTAATGCAATATTCAATAGAACATTTTGAAGAGGAAGTGTAAAATCCTGGAACTTTAGGAAAGCTGATTTCAAGAAATTAGGGGAAGAGCTTAATCATATAAATTGGGACCATGTTATGGTAACTGGGGATATCAAACATAAATGGGGCAAGTTTGAGGATATACTACTAGAATCCTGTGGAAAAATCATACTGTCTGGTAATAAAATGTCCAGGAATAAAAAGAAACCATTATGGAAAAATAAGACAGTACAAAGTATAATAAGAGAAAAAAAAAGACATTCAAAATCTTGAAGGCTCAAAGTATAGAATTTTCTGGAGTATAAAGCTCTTAATTAGAAATGTAAAAAAGAAATCAAGCTAGCAAAATTAACTACTAAAACACATCGTCAACAACATTAAAAAACATAATTTTTTATAAATATATTAATGACAAAAAGAAAACAAAGGATGTTATTGGCCTCTTAAAAGGTAATAACAGTATGATTATAGAGAGCAAAGAAAAGGCTGAGCTATTAAACAGTTCACCAAGGAACTCTGTTCCATGAATCATTTAGCAAGGCAGAAATCAATGTTTGCAGCTTGATATAAGTAATTTAACACAAGAAGTACACCAGAGGAAGAAGAAATTAAACATTGCCAAATCCCATGGACCAAATGGTATTGATCCATGGATATTGAGATTGCTATATCCCAATCTCAATATCAATCTCAAGTAATTGACAGATTGCTATATCCCATCATCTTAAGGCCACTTTACACGCTACGACATAGCTAAAGCGATGTCGTTGAGGTCACAGAATTTGTGACGCACATCCGGCTGCGTTAGCCAGCTCGTTGCGCGTGACACCTATGAGCGATTTCAAATCATCGCAAAAACGTGCAAAATCGCTAATCGGTGACATGCCCCCCTATTCCCAATTATCATTGCTGCTGCAGGTACCATGTTGTTCGTCGTTCCTGCAGCAGCACACATCGCTCTGTGTGACACCGCAGGAACCAGGAACCTCACCTTACCTGCGGCCGTCCGCAATGAGGAAGGAATGAGGTGGGCGGGATGTTCGTCCCGCTCATCTCTGCCCCTTTGCTTTGATTGGGTGGCCACTTATTGACGTTGCTGTGACGCCTAACGAACCGCCCCCTTAGAAAGAAGGCGGTTCGCCGGTCATAGCGACGTCGCAAGGAAGGTAAGTAGTGTGCCATGTCTGCGCGATTTTGTGCACCACGGGCAGCGATTTGCCCGTGACGCACAAACGATGGGGGCGGGTACGCATGCTAGCGATCTCGCTAGTGAGATCGCAGCGTGTAAAGCGGCCTTTAGACTCTCGTGTAACAAGATTGAAACATGACTGATGTGGTACCAATATTTAAGAAAGGTAAGAGGGTGGATCACGGGAACTACCATCCCTTAAATCTGACATCAGTGGTATGCAACATTTTTTAGGGCATTTTAAGAGATGGTATGCAAAAGATATTGCAGAGAATAATATAACTGACAACTGGCATGGATTCCCGAAAGATAGGTCATGTTTAACTGGGCAAATCTCGATATTGGTAATGCTGATAATGTGATTTAGCTGGACTTTGCAAAAGCATTTGCTATTGCGCACATAACAGTCATATCATGAAGCATCATAAGCAGGGACTAGGGGAAACTATATGCAAGTGGATAAGAAACAAACAGTTGTTATAAATGGTACATTCTTTAAATGGGCTTTAGTCGGCAGGGAATACCACAGGGATCTGTGCTAGGATCAATTATTTTTAATATAAAAAAGAATAAAAAGTTTTTCCAGCTTACCCAATATATTGTAGGATCAAGCTGCTATGATTATAGAGGCTCTTAGCACGGGTATATGGTAGAAGCTCTAACCAGCACAAATAGAAGAGATGAATCCAGCGAGCCAAAGTTGTAGTAGATAAAGAGTTTCTTTAGTCTTTATTTCAATCATATTAAAAAAAGTCTTTGTCCATAGCAACATAAATGATGACAGACAGAGGTAGGAAAAGTTACTGCTGGCGCATGGCAAGACGCGTTTCGGCTAAACCTTTATCATTGCCATGGACATGATAAAGGTTTAGCCGAAACGCTTCTTGCCGTGTGCCAGCAGTAACTTTTCCTACCTCTGTCGGTCATCATTTATGCTGCTATGGACAAAGACTTTTTTTAATATGATTGAAATAAAGACTAAAGAAACTTTTTATCTACTACAACTTTGGCTCGCTGGATTCATCTCAATTATTTTTAATATCTTTATTAATCCCTTTACGACCCTTGACATACCTATACGCCATGGAAGAGAGGTTGTTTCTGACTAATGACAAATAGGTACATCATGGCTTTTGTGTAGGTAATTGTAGGAAGGTTCCCCTATATACAATAAATTAGGGAAGAAGAGACACCACGGCACTGATTAGAGCATATACTGTATATTGCAGTGTATAGCGGTAATAATGAAAAATTGCACTCACCATTTAGAAAAATGCATACAGCATAATATCTCCTGCCAATTTGGCTTTCTTTGTGCTATCTGGTCTGCTGCTGATCAGAGGATGTGGAGGAATCTTCGCTTGGAGCTCCACCGATGTCTAATAGAAGTGAAAAAAGATCTAAAGCAGCACTCCCAAAATCTAGGTACAATGTCCACATAAATAGAAGGTTTTGGAGCTTGAAGTGGATTTATTCGTGATTAAACATAAAATAGTTTATGTTTAATCACTAATTAATCCACTTCAAGCTCCAAAAGCTTTTATTTATGTGGACATTGTACCTGGATTTTGGGAGCACTGCATTAGATCTTTTTTGCTTCTATTACTTAAGGTATTGTTAGAGGGATCGCGCTCACACTCTCCTCCGATTGGTGCCCTCACAATGTAATATGTAATCAAAAGGGCCTGATCATTGTCATGGTGACCCAAGATCATCATGATGAACTCCGGGTCACCTTACTATGGAAAGAGTGAGTGATAATGCGTGCAACAAGATCACTGACTTTCACTGTGCAGCTCTGACAGCAGCAATATACTGCTGGGATCTAGCCCTGAAATACATTCCCACTGCCATCAGAGCAGAGTAATGGAATTTCCCATATAGGGACTAAGTAAAAAAGTACAATTTTCTTTTAAAAAAAAAGCACACTGAAAAAATATTCCAATAAATACATATATTTGTATAAAAAAAATAAAAAAGTATACATATTTGGTATCGCCGTATCTGTAACAACCCGATCTAGAAATTTGTCACACTAGTTAGCCCCTTTAGTGAACACCGTAAAAAAAATCAAAACGTAGCATAAACTATGTCTTTTAGGCTATGTGCGCACGTTGCGTCCTGACCAGTGCGGAAAAGAACGCACCCTCTGGCAGACGTGACGCTGCGTGTTGACAAAAAGAATGCATCCAAAACGCATGCATTTTGGAAGAATTTTACATGCATTTTGGAGGTATTTTTATCAGTGCGTTCCCCCGGTAATTCAGCTCTGCTACATGTCCGCTGACAACAGACACAGAGTCGGGCGATGAGAATGAACTTGGATGAACTGCACCCGACTTCATTGTCATCCCGCGGCTCTGTCTCTGTGTGCTGTCATGAACTCAGATGAACCTCTGAGGTCAGTGCCAGGACACAGGAGTCCGCAGCAGTGACGTCAGAGCTTCACCCAATTTCACTGACATCGCGCGGCTCTCTCTGTGTGCAGCCTGATTTGCGTTCACACGTGAAGGACTCATCTGTGATCGCAAATCCCCTGAGTGACTGGAGTGAGCTGCGCGATCAGCTGTGCCATTACTCAGGTAACCCACGGCCACAGCTGCAGACCTCCACCTGTGTCCACGGGTAACCTCAGTGACAGCACAGCTGATTGCGCCACTCACTTCAGTTGCTGCATGGAGCTCACAGGAGCGGTGGTGTTCTACTGCCGCTCCTGTCAGCTTCTGATGTAGCAGAGCTGGAAGCGTCGTGGGACCTTGCGTGGATTACGTCGGACCTGGAGGTGTTTTTGAGGGATTAATAAAGTGTGAAAGAGGGTGCTTTTTTGTCTTTCATTACAAATAAAGGATTTTTTGGATGTGTATGTTTATTTTATTTAACTTACAGGTTAATCATGGAAGGTATCTCGGGGAGACGCCTGCCATGATTAACCCCGGACTTATTGGCAGCTATGGACTGCTGCCATTAACTCCTTATTACCTCGATTGCCACTGCACCAGGGCAATTCAGGATGAGCCGGGTTTTGTCCCGGGACTGTCACATCTAATGGATGCGGCAATTCCGGGCGGCTGCTGGTTGATATTGTTAGGCTGGGGGGCTCCCCATAATGTGGAGCTCCCCATCCTGAGAATACCAGCCTTCAGCCGTGTGGCTTTACCCTGGCTGGTATCAAAATTGGGGGGACCGCATGTCGTTTTATTTTAAATTATTTATTTATTTTTTTTACTGCTCGATATAGATACACCCACCGGCGGCTGTGATTGGTTGCAGTGAGACAGCTGTCACTCAGCATGGGGGAGTGTCTGACTGCAACCAATCATAGGCGCCGGTTTGCAGAGGAAGCAGGGAATTCGTGATGGATTAATGAACGGCTGACATTTTGAAAAGAGGAGAAGCTGCCACAGTGTGAACACCGTGCAGTGCCGCGCCAGTAATCGTGGATCAGTGAGTATGAGAGAGGGGGTGGAAAGGAGAGACTGACATGGACAGAGAGAGAGATAGAGACAGAGACAGAGAGACCGACCGACAGACCGACCGACAGAGAGAGAGACCGAAAGACCTGCATTTATTACGTCAAAAACACATGCATATCGCTAGTAAAAAGCAAGTGAAATGCATTCTTTCTTGAAAAATATGCGTTTAGACATTTCTCATTGACTTCAATGTTATTAAAACGCTGCCAAAATGGCAAAAACAATTGACATGTTGCTTCTTCAAACGCAGGGATTTTGACACATTTTCAGCAACTAAAACACAGCGTTTGTAAATGCATCGTGCGCACAAGAAAGCCCTATTTCCCATAGACTTTGCCTGGAATTCAAGACGCATGCAATTTTGCATGAAAACGCTGCAGCTCAAAACTAGAGATGAGCGAACCGGTCGCGGTTCGGCTCGAGGTCAGTTCGCCGAACGGAGCTCCCGTTCGAGTTCGGTTCGTAGAACGTTCGACGAACCGAACTCGAACTGCATAGAAAACAATGGCAGGCAATCACAAACACATAAAAACACCTAGAAAACACCCTCAAAGGTGTCCAAAAGGTGACAAACAACTCACAACACAAGACAAACACATGGGAAAGTGACAAGGACAAATTCTCATGCGAAAACAAAACAGCGTTACGAGGAAAAAGAGGACGAGACACAGATATAGGCATGGCATGCCCTTCTAAAATCATGTAAAACACCGCAAGGTGACTCCAAGCGGAGTCTCCCTTTTTTCCAAAAATTGGGCCACATAGACACCCCTTCAGTGGCAGCACTTGTGCCCTAGTTGTACACTTCACAGGTAGATTTGCATCAAGCACATTCAAAAATACGCCATACTTAACCGTCCCCAGGATGACACCGGGGTAAGTAGCAAAGTCTTTGCTGAACCATGACTTGTTCATCTTGGCTCCTTTTAAAAAACACAGCAAGCAAGGTTTACTCCAAGCGGAGTCTCCTTTTTTTTCCAAAAATTGTGCCCCACACACACCCACCCATTCAGTGGCAGCACTTGTGCCCTAGTTGTACACTTCACAGCTAGATTTGCATCAAGCACATTCAAAAATACGCCATACTTAACCGTCCCCAGGATGACACTGGGGTAGGTAGCAAAGTCCTTGCTGAACCATGACTTGTTCATCTTGGCTCCTTTTAAAAAACACAGCAAGCAATGTTTACTCCAAGCGGAGTCTCCCTTTTTTTCCAAAAATTGTGCCCCACACACAACCACGCATTCAGTGGCAGCACTTGTGCCCTAGTTGTACACTTCACAGCTAGATTTGCATCAAGCACATTCAAAAATACGCCATACTTAAGCGTCCCCAGGATGACACCGGGGTAGGTAGCAAACTCTTTCCTGATCCCAGCTCTGTTCATCTTGGATCATTTTTAAAAAACACAGCAAGCAATGTTTACTCCAAGCGGAGTCTCCCTTTTTTTCCAAAAATTGTGCCCCACACACAACCACGCATTCAGTGGCAGCACTTGTGCCCTAGTTGTACACTTCACAGCTAGATTTGCATCAAGCACATTCAAAAATACGCCATACTTAACCGTCCCCAGGATGACACCGGGGTAGGTAGCAAACTCTTTCCTGATCCCAGCTCTGTTCATCTTGGATCATTTTTAAAAAACACAGCAAGCAAGGGTTACTCCAAGCGGAGTCTCCCTTTTTTTCCAAAAACTGTGCCCCACACACACCCACCCATTCAGTGGCAGCACTTGTGCCCTAGTTGTACACTTCACAGCTAGATTTGCATCAAGCACATTCAAAAATACGCCATACTTAACCGTCCCCAGGATGACACTGGGGTAGGTAGCAAAGTCTTTGCTGAACCATGACTTGTTCATCTTGGCTCCTTTTAAAAAACACAGCAAGCAAGGTTTACTCCAAGCGGAGTCTCCATTTTTTTCCAAAAATTGTGCCCCACACACACCCACCCATTCAGTGGCAGCACTTGTGCCCTAGTTGTATACTTCACAGCTAGATTTGCATCAAGCACATTCAAAAATACGCCATACTTAACCGTCCCCAGGATGACACCGGGGTAGGTAGCAAACTCTTTCCTGATCCCAGCTCTGTTCACCTTGGATCATTTTTAAAAAACACAGCAAGCAAGGGTTACTCCAAGCGGAGTCTCCCTTTTTTTCCAAAAATTGTGCCCCACACACACCCACCCATTCAGTGGCAGCACTTGTGCCCTAGTTGTACACTTCACGGCTAGATTTGCATCAAGCACATTCAAAAATACGCCATACTTAACCGTCCCCAGGATGACACCGGGGTAGGTAGCAAACTCTTTCCTGATCCCAGCTCTGTTCATCTTGGATCATTTTTAAAAAACACAGCAAGCAAGGGTTACTCCAAGCGGAGTCTCCCTTTTTTTCCAAAAATTGTGCCCCACACACACCCACCCATTCAGTGGCAGCACTTGTGCCCTAGTTGTAAACTTCACAGCTAGATTTGCATCATGCACATTCAAAAATACGCCATACTTAACCGTCCCCAGGATGACACCGGGGTAGGTAGCAAACTCTTTCCTGATCCCAGCTCTGTTCATCTTGGATCATTTTTAAAAAACACAGCAAGCAAGGGTTACTCCAAGCGGAGTCTCCCTTTTTTTCCAAAAATTGTGCCCCACACACACCCACCCATTCAGTGGCAGCACTTGTGCCCTAGTTGTACACTTCACAGCTAGATTTGCATCAAGCACATTCAAAAATACGCCATACTTAACCGTCCCCAGGATGACACCGGGGTAGGTAGCAAAGTCCTTGCTGAACCATGACTTGTTCATCTTGGCTCCTTTTAAAAAACACAGCAAGCAAGGGTTACTCCAAGCGAAGTCTCCCTTTTTTTTCCAAAAATTGTGCCCCACACACACCCACCCATTCAGTGGCAGCACTTGTGCTCTAGTTGTACACTTCACGGCTAGATTTGCATCAAGCACATTCAAAAATACGCCATACTTAACCGTCCCCAGGATGACACCGGGGTAGGTAGCAAACTCTTTCCTGATCCCAGCTCTGTTCATCTTGGATCATTTTTAAAAAACACAGCAAGCAAGGGTTACTCCAAGCGGAGTCTCCCTTTTTTTCCAAAAACTGTGCCCCACACACACCCACCCATTCAGTGGCAGCACTTGTGCCCTAGTTGTACACTTCACAGCTAGATTTGCATCAAGCACATTCAAAAATACGCCATACTTAAGCGTCCCCAGGATGACACCGGGGTAAGTAGCAAAGTCTTTGCTGAACCATGACTTGTTCATCTTGGCTCCTTTTAAAAAACACAGCAAGCAAGGTTTACTCCAAGCGGAGTCTCCTTTTTTTTCCAAAAATTGTGCCCCACACACACCCACCCATTCAGTGGCAGCACTTGTGCCCTAGTTGTACACTTCACAGCTAGATTTGCATCAAGCACATTCAAAAATACGCCATACTTAAGCGTCCCCAGGATGACACCGGGGTAAGTAGCAAAGTCTTTGCTGAACCATGACTTGTTCATCTTGGCTCCTTTTAAAAAACACAGCAAGCAAGGTTTACTCCAAGCGGAGTCTCCTTTTTTTTCCAAAAATTGTGCCCCACACACACCCACCCATTCAGTGGCAGCACTTGTGCCCTAGTTGTACACTTCACAGCTAGATTTGCATCAAGCACATTCAAAAATACGCCATACTTAAGCGTCCCCAGGATGACACCGGGGTAAGTAGCAAAGTCTTTGCTGAACCATGACTTGTTCATCTTGGCTCCTTTTAAAAAACACAGCAAGCAAGGTTTACTCCAAGCGGAGTCTCCTTTTTTTTCCAAAAATTGTGCCCCACACACACCCACCCATTCAGTGGCAGCACTTGTGCCCTAGTTGTACACTTCACAGCTAGATTTGCATCAAGCACATTCAAAAATACGCCATACTTAACCGTCCCCAGGATGACACCGGGGTAGGTAGCAAAGTCCTTGCTGAACCATGACTTGTTCATCTTGGCTCCTTTTAAAAAACACAGCAAGCAAGGGTTACTCCAAGCGAAGTCTCCCTTTTTTTCCAAAAATTGTGCCCCACACACACCCACCCATTCAGTGGCAGCACTTGTGCCCTAGTTGTACACTTCACGGCTAGATTTGCATCAAGCACATTCAAAAATACGCCATACTTAACCGTCCCCAGGATGACACCGGGGTAGGTAGCAAACTCTTTCCTGATCCCAGCTCTGTTCATCTTGGATCATTTTTAAAAAACACAGCAAGCAAGGGTTACTCCAAGCGGAGTCTCCCTTTTTTTCCAAAAACTGTGCCCCACACACACCCACCCATTCAGTGGCAGCACTTGTGCCCTAGTTGTACACTTCACAGCTAGATTTGCATCAAGCACATTCAAAAATACGCCATACTTAAGCGTCCCCAGGATGACACCGGGGTAGGTAGCAAACTCTTTCCTGATCCCAGCTCTGTTCATCTTGGATCATTTTTAAAAAACACAGCAAGCAATGTTTACTCCAAGCGGAGTCTCCCTTTTTTTCCAAAAATTGTGCCCCACACACACCCACCCATTCAGTGGCAGCACTTGTGCCCTAGTTGTACACTTCACAGCTAGATTTGCATCAAGCACATTCAAAAATACGCCATACTTAACCGTCCCCAGGATGACACCGGGGTAGGTAGCAAACTCTTTCCTGATCCCAGCTCTGTTCATCTTGGATCATTTTTAAAAAACACAGCAAGCAAGGGTTACTCCAAGCGGAGTCTCCCTTTTTTTCCAAAAACTGTGCCCCACACACACCCACCCATTCAGTGGCAGCACTTGTGCCCTAGTTGTACACTTCACAGCTAGATTTGCATCAAGCACATTCAAAAATACGCCATACTTAAGCGTCCCCAGGATGACACCGGGGTAGGTAGCAAACTCTTTCCTGATCCCAGCTCTGTTCATCTTGGATCATTTTTAAAAAACACAGCAAGCAATGTTTACTCCAAGCGGAGTCTCCCTTTTTTTCCAAAAATTGTGCCCCACACACAACCACGCATTCAGTGGCAGCACTTGTGCCCTAGTTGTACACTTCACAGCTAGATTTGCATCAAGCACATTCAAAAATACGCCATACTTAACCGTCCCCAGGATGACACCGGGGTAGGTAGCAAACTCTTTCCTGATCCCAGCTCTGTTCATCTTGGATCATTTTTAAAAAACACAGCAAGCAAGGTTTACTCCAAGCGGAGTCTCCCTTTTTTTCCAAAAACTGTGCCCCACACACACCCACCCATTCAGTGGCAGCACTTGTGCCCTAGTTGTACACTTCACAGCTAGATTTGCATCAAGCACATTCAAAAATACGCCATACTTAACCGTCCCCAGGATGACACTGGGGTAGGTAGCAAAGTCTTTGCTGAACCATGACTTGTTCATCTTGGCTCCTTTTAAAAAACACAGCAAGCAAGGTTTACTCCAAGCGGAGTCTCCATTTTTTTCCAAAAATTGTGCCCCACACACACCCACCCATTCAGTGGCAGCACTTGTGCCCTAGTTGTATACTTCACAGCTAGATTTGCATCAAGCACATTCAAAAATACGCCATACTTAACCGTCCCCAGGATGACACCGGGGTAGGTAGCAAACTCTTTCCTGATCCCAGCTCTGTTCACCTTGGATCATTTTTAAAAAACACAGCAAGCAAGGGTTACTCCAAGCGGAGTCTCCCTTTTTTTCCAAAAATTGTGCCCCACACACACCCACCCATTCAGTGGCAGCACTTGTGCCCTAGTTGTACACTTCACGGCTAGATTTGCATCAAGCACATTCAAAAATACGCCATACTTAACCGTCCCCAGGATGACACCGGGGTAGGTAGCAAACTCTTTCCTGATCCCAGCTCTGTTCATCTTGGATCATTTTTAAAAAACACAGCAAGCAAGGGTTACTCCAAGCGGAGTCTCCCTTTTTTTCCAAAAATTGTGCCCCACACACACCCACCCATTCAGTGGCAGCACTTGTGCCCTAGTTGTAAACTTCACAGCTAGATTTGCATCATGCACATTCAAAAATACGCCATACTTAACCGTCCCCAGGATGACACCGGGGTAGGTAGCAAACTCTTTCCTGATCCCAGCTCTGTTCATCTTGGATCATTTTTGAAAAACACAGCAAGCAAGGGTTACTCCAAGTGGAGTCTCCCTTTTTTTTCCAAAAATTGTGCCCCACACACACCCACCCATTCAGTGGCAGCACTTGTGCCCTAGTTAAACACTTCACAGCTAGATTTGCATCAAGCACATTCAAAAATACGCCATACTTAACCGTCCCTAGGATGACACCGGGGTAGGTAGCAAACTCTTTCCTGATCCCAGCTCTGTTCATCTTGGATCATTTTTAAAAAACACAGCAAGCAAGGGTTACTCCAAGCGGAGTATCCCTTTTTTTCCAAAAATTGTGCCCCACACACACCCACCCATTCAGTGGCAGCACTTGTGCCCTAGTTGTACACTTCACGGCTAGATTTTCATCAAGCACATTCAAAAATACGCCATACTTAACCGTCCCCAGGATGACACCGGGGTAGGTAGCAAACTCTTTCCTGATCCCAGCTCTGTTCATCTTGGATCATTTTTAAAAAACACAGCAAGCAAGGGTTACTCCAAGCGGAGTCTCCCTTTTTTTCCAAAAATTGTGCCCCACACACACCCACCCATTCAGTGGCAGCACTTGTGCCCTAGTTGTGCACTTCACAGCTAGATTTGCATCAAGCACATTCAAAAATACGCCATACTTAACCGTCCCCAGAATGACACCGTGGTGGGTAGCAAACTCCTTCCTGATCCCAGCTCTGTTCATCTTGGCTCCTTTTAAAAAACACAGCAAGGAAGGGTTACTCCAAACGGAGTCTCCATTTTTTTCAAAAATTGTGCCCCACACACACCCACCCATTCAGTGGCAGCACTTGGGCCCTAGTTGTACACTTCACAGCTAGATTTGCATCAAGCACATTCAAAAATATGCCATACTTAACCGTCCCCAGGATGACACCGGGGTAGGTAGCAAACTCTTTCCTGATCCCAGCTCTGTTCATCTTGGATCATTTTTAAAAAACACAGCAAGCAAGGGTTACTCCAAGCGGAGTCTCCCTTTTTTTCCAAAAATTGTGCCCCACACACACCCACCCATTCAGTGGCAGCACTTGTGCCCTAGTTGTACACTTCACAGCTAGATTTGCATCATGCACATTCAAAAATACGCCATACTTAACCGTCCCCAGAATGACACCGTGGTAGGTAGCAAACTCCTTCCTGATCCCAGCTCTGTTCATCTTGGCTCCTTTTAAAAAACACAGCAAGGAAGGGTTACTCCAAGCGGAGTCTCCATTTTTTTCAAAAATTGTGCCCCACACACACCCACCCATTCAGTGGCAGCACTTGGGCCCTAGTTGTACACTTCACAGCTAGATTTGCATCAAGCACATTCAAAAATACGCCATACTTAACCGTCCCCAGGATGACACCGGGGTAGGTAGCAAACTCTTTCCTGATCCCAGCTCTGTTCATCTTGGATCATTTTTAAAAAACACAGCAAGCAAGGGTTACTCCAAGCGGAGTCTCCCTTTTTTTCCAAAAATTGTGCCCCACACACACCCACCCATTCAGTGGCAGCACTTGTGCCCTAGTTGTAAACTTCACAGCTAGATTTGCATCATGCACATTCAAAAATACGCCATACTTAACCGTCCCCAGGATGACACCGGGGTAGGTAGCAAACTCTTTCCTGATCCCAGCTCTGTTCATCTTGGATCATTTTTGAAAAACACAGCAAGCAAGGGTTACTCCAAGCGGAGTCTCCCTTTTTTTTCCAAAAATTGTGCCCCACACACACCCACCCATTCAGTGGCAGCACTTGTGCCCTAGTTAAACACTTCACAGCTAGATTTGCATCAAGCACATTCAAAAATACGCCATACTTAACCGTCCCTAGGATGACACCGGGGTAGGTAGCAAACTCTTTCCTGATCCCAGCTCTGTTCATCTTGGATCATTTTTAAAAAACACAGCAAGCAAGGGTTACTCCAAGCGGAGTCTCCCTTTTTTTCCAAAAATTGTGCCCCACACACACCCACCCATTCAGTGGCAGCACTTGTGCCCTAGTTGTAAACTTCACAGCTAGATTTGCATCATGCACATACAAAAATACGCCATACTAAACCGTCCCCAGGATGACACCGGGGTAGGTAGCAAACTCTTTCCTGATCCCAGCTCTGTTCATCTTGGATCATTTTTGAAAAACACAGCAAGCAAGGGTTACTCCAAGCGGAGTCTCCCTTTTTTTCCAAAAATTGTGCCCCACACACACCCACCCATTCAGTGGCAGCACTTGTGCCCTAGTTGTACACTTCACGGCTAGATTTTCATCAAGCACATTCAAAAATACGCCATACTTAACCGTCCCCAGGATGACACCGGGGTAGGTAGCAAACTCTTTCCTGATCCCAGCTCTGTTCATCTTGGATCATTTTTAAAAAACACAGCAAGCAAGGGTTACTCCAAGCGGAGTCTCCCTTTTTTTCCAAAAATTGTGCCCCACACACACCCACCCATTCAGTGGCAGCACTTGTGCCCTAGTTGTACACTTCACAGCTAGATTTGCATCATGCACATTCAAAAATACGCCATACTTAACCGTCCCCAGAATGACACCGTGGTAGGTAGCAAACTCCTTCCTGATCCCAGCTCTGTTCATCTTGGCTCCTTTTAAAAAACACAGCAAGGAAGGGTTACTCCAAGCGGAGTCTCCATTTTTTTCAAAAATTGTGCCCCACACACACCCACCCATTCAGTGGTAGCACTTGGGCCCTAGTTGTACACTTCACAGCTAGATTTGCATCAAGCACATTCAAAAATACGCCATACTTAACCGTCCCCAGGATGACACCGGGGTAGGTAGCAAACTCTTTCCTGATCCCAGCTCTGTTCATCTTGGATCATTTTTAAAAAACACAGCAAGCAAGGGTTACTCCAAGCGGAGTCTCCCTTTTTTTCCAAAAATTGTGCCCCACACACACCCACCCATTCAGTGGCAGCACTTGTGCCCTAGTTGTACACTTCACGGCTAGATTTGCATCAAGCACATTAAAAAATACGCCATACTTAACCGTCCCCAGAATGACACCGTGGTAGGTAGCAAACTCTTTCCTGATCCCAGCTCTGTTCATCTTGGCTCCTTTTAAAAAACACAGCAAGGAAGGGTTACTCCAAGCGGAGTCTCCATTTTTTTCAAAAATTGTGCCCCACACACACCCACCCATTCAGTGGCAGCAATTGTGCCCTAGTTGTACACTTCACAGCTAGATTTGCATCAAGCACATTCAAAAATACGCCATACTTAACCGTCCCCAGGATGACACCGGGGTAGGTAGCAAACTCTTTCCTGATCCCAGCTCTGTTCATCTTGGATCATTTTTAAAAAACACAGCAAGCAAGGGTTACTCCAAGCAAAGTCTCCCCTTTTTTCCAAAAATTGTGCCCCACACACACCCATACATTCAGTGGCAGCACTTGGGCCCTAGTTGTACACTTCACAGCTAGATTTGCATTAAGCACATTCAAAAATACGCCATACTTAACCGTCCCCAGGATGACACCGGGGTAGGTAGCAAACTCTTTCCTGATCCCAGCTCTGTTCATCTTGGATCATTTTTAAAAAACACAGCAAGCAAGGGTTACTCCAAGCGGAGTCTCCCTTTTTTTCCAAAAATTGTGCCCCACACACACCCACCCATTCAGTGGCAGCACTTGTGCCCTAGTTGTAAACTTCACAGCTAGATTTGCATCATGCACATACAAAAATACGCCATACTAAACCGTCCCCAGGATGACACCGGGGTAGGTAGCAAACTCTTTCCTGATCCCAGCTCTGTTCATCTTGGATCATTTTTGAAAAACACAGCAAGCAAGGGTTACTCCAAGCGGAGTCTCCCTTTTTTTCCAAAAATTGTGCCCCACACACACCCACCCATTCAGTGGCAGCACTTGTGCCCTAGTTGTACACTTCACAGCTAGATTTGCATCATGCACATTCAAAAATACGCCATACTTAACCGACCCCAGAATGACACCGTGGTAGGTAGCAAACTCCTTCCTGATCCCAGCTCTGTTCATCTTGGCTCCTTTTAAAAAACACAGCAAGGAAGGGTTACTCCAAGCGGAGTCTCCATTTTTTTCAAAAATTGTGCCCCACACACACCCACCCATTCAGTGGCAGCACTTGGGCCCTAGTTGTACACTTCACAGCTAGATTTGCATCAAGCACATTCAAAAATACGCCATACTTAACCGTCCCCAGGATGACACCGGGGTAGGTAGCAAACTCTTTCCTGATCCCAGCTCTGTTCATCTTGGATCATTTTTAAAAAACACAGCAAGCAAGGGTTACTCCAAGCGGAGTCTCCCTTTTTTTCCAAAAATTGTGCCCCACACACACCCACCCATTCAGTGGCAGCAATTGTGCCCTAGTTGTACACTTCACAGCTAGATTTGCATCAAGCACATTCAAAAATACGCCATACTTAACCGTCCCCAGGATGACACCGGGGTAGGTAGCAAACTCTTTCCTGATCCCAGCTCTGTTCATCTTGGATCATTTTTAAAAAACACAGCAAGCAAGGGTTACTCCAAGCAAAGTCTCCCCTTTTTTCCAAAATTTGTGCCCCACACACACCCACCCATTCAGTGGCAGCACTTGGGCCCTAGTTGTACACTTCACAGCTAGATTTGCATTAAGCACATTCAAAAATACGCCATACTTAACCGTCCCCAGGATGACACCGGGGTAGGTAGCAAACTCTTTCCTGATCCCAGCTCTGTTCATCTTGGATCATTTTTAAAAAACACAGCAAGCAAGGGTTACTCCAAGCGGAGTCTCCCTTTTTTTCCAAAAATTGTGCCCCACACACACCCACCCATTCAGTGGCAGCACTTGTGCCCTAATTGTACACTTCACAGCTAGATTTGCATCAAGCACATTCAAAAATACCGCATACTTAACCGTCCCCAGGATGACACCGGGGTAGGTAGCAAACTCTTTCCTGATCCCAGCTCTGTTCATCTTGGATTATTTTTTAAAAACACAGCAAACAAGGTTTACTCCAAGCGGAGTCTCCCTTTTTTTCCAAAAACTGTGCCCCACACACACCCACCCATTCAGTGGCAGCACTTGTGCCCTAGTTGTACACTTCACAGCTAGATTTGCATCAAGCACATTCAAAAATACACCATACTTAACCGTCCCCAGGATGACACCGGGGTAGGTAGCAAACTCTTTCCTGATCCCAGCTCTGTTCATCTTTGATCATTCTTAAAAAACACAGCAAGCAAGGTTTACTCCAAGCGGAGTCTCCCTTTTTTTCCAAAAATTGTGCCCCACACACACCCACCCATTCAGTGGCAGCACTTGTGCCCTAGTTGTACACTTCACAGCTAGATTTGCATCAAGCACATTCAAAAATACGCCATACTTAACCGTCCCCAGGATGACACCGGGGTAGGTAGCAAACTCTTTCCCGATCCCAGCTCTGTTCATCTTGGATCATTTTTAAAAAACACAGCAAGCAAGGGTTACTCCAAGTGGAGTAACCCTTGCTTGCTGTGTTTTTTAAAAATGATCCAAGATGAACAGAGCTGGGATCAGGAAAGAGTTTGCTACCTACCACGGTGTCATCCTGGGGACGGTTAAGTATGGCGTATTTTTTAATGTGCTTGATGCAAATCTAGGTGTGAAGTGTACAACTAGGGCACAAGTGCTGCCACTGAATGGGTGGGTGTGTGTGGGGCACAATTTTTGGAAAAAAAGGGAGACTCCGCTTGGAGTAACCCTTGCTTGCTGTGTTTTTTAAAAATGATCCAAGATGAACAGAGCTGGGATCAGGAAAGAGTTTGCTACCTACCCCGGTGTCATCCTGGGGACGGTTAAGTATGGCGTATTTTTGAATGTGCTTGATGCAAATCTAGCTGTGAAGTGTACAACTAGGGCACAAGTGCTGCCACTGAATGGGTGGGTGTGTGTGGGGCACAATTTTTGGAAAAAAAGGGAGACTCCGCTTGGAGTAAACCTTGCTTGCTGTGTTTTTTAAAAGGAGCCAAGATGAACAAGTCATGGTTCAGCAAAGACTTTGCTACCTACCCCGGTGTCATCCTGGGGACGGTTAAGTATGGCGTATTTTTGAATGTGCTTGATGCAAATCTAGCTGTGAAGTGTACAACTAGGGCACAAGTGCTGCCACTGAATGGGTGGGTGTGTGTGGGGCACAATTTTTGGAAAAAAAGGGAGACCCCAAGTGGGGTCTCCCTTTTTTTCCAAAAATTGTGCCCCACACACACCCACCCATTCAGTGGCAGCACTTGTGCCCTAGTTGTACACTTCACAGCTAGATTTGCATCAAGCACATTCAAAAATACGCCATACTTAACCGTCCCCAGGATGACACCGGGGTAGGTAGCAAACTCTTTCCTGATCCCAGCTCTGTTCATCTTGGATCATTTTTAAAAAACACAGCAAGCAAGGGTTACTCCAAGCGGAGTCTCCCTTTTTTTCCAAAAATTGTGCCCCACACACACCCACCCATTCAGTGGCAGCACTTGTGCCCTAGTTGTACACTTCACAGCTAGATTTGCATCAAGCACATTAAAAAATACGCCATACTTAACCATCCCCAGGATGACACCGTGTTAGGTAGCAAACTCTTTCCTGATCCCAGCTCTGTTCATCTTGGATCATTTTTAAAAAACACAGCAAGCAAGGGTTACTCCAAGCGGAGTCTCCCTTTTTTTCCAAAAATTGTGCCCAACACACACCCACCCATTCAGTGGCAGCACTTGTGCCCTAGTTGTACACTTCACAGCTAGATTTGCATCAAGCACATTCAAAAATACGCCATACTTAACCGTCCCCAGGATGACACCGGGGTAGGTAGCAAACTCTTTCCTGATCCCAGCTCTGTTCATCTTGGATCATTTTTAAAAAACACAGCAAGCAAGGGTTACTCCAAACGGAGTCTCCCTTTTTTTCCAAAAATTGTGCCCCACACACACCCACCCATTCAGTGGCAGCACTTGTGCCCTAGTTGTACACTTGACGGCTAGATTTGCATCAAGCACATTAAAAAATACGCCATACTTAACCGTCCCCAGGATGACACCGTGGTAGGTAGCAAACTCTTTCCTGATCCCAGCTCTGTTCATCTTGGATCGTTTATAAAAAACACAGCAAGCAAGGGTTACTCCAAGCGGAGTCTCCATTTTTTTCCAAAAATTGTGCCCCACACACACCCACCTATTCAGTGGCAGCACTTGTGCCCTAGTTGTACACTTCACAGCTAGATTTGCATCAAGCACATTCAAAAATACGCCATACTTAAGCGTCCCCAGGATGACACCGGGGTAGGTAGCAAACTCTTTCCTGATCCCAGCTCTGTTCATCTTGGATCATTTTTAAAAAACACAGCAAGCAAGGGTTACTCCAAGCGGAGTCTCCCTTTTTTCAAAAATTGTGCCCCACACACACCCACCCATTCAGTGGCAGCACTTGTGCACTAGTTGTACACTTCATGGCTAGATTTGCATCAAGCACATTCAAAAATACGCCATACTTAACCGTCCCCAGGATGACACCGGGGTAGGTAGCAAACTCTTTCCTGATCCCAGCTCTGTTCATCTTGGATCATTTTTAAAAAACACAGCAAGCAAGGGTTACTCCAAGCGGAGTCTCCCTTTTTTTCCAAAAATTGTGCCCCACACACACTCACCCATTCAGTGGCAGCACTTGTGCCCTAGTTGTACACTTCACAGCTAGATTTGCATCAAGCACATTCAAAAATACGCCATACTTAACCGTCCCCAGGATGACACCGGGGTAGGTAGCAAACTCTTTCCTGATCCCAGCTCTGTTCATCTTGGCTCCTTTTAAAAAACACAGCAAGCAAGGTTTACTCCAAGCGGAGTCTCCCTTTTTTTCCAAAAATTGTGCCCCACACACACCCACCCATTCAGTGGCAGCACTTGTGCCATAGTTGTACACTTCACAGCTAGATTTGCATCAAGCACATTCAAAAATACGCCATACTTAACCGTCCCCAGGATGACACCGGGGTAGGTAGCAAACTCTTTCCTGATCCCAGCTCTGTTCATCTTGGATGATTTTTAAAAAACACAGCAAGCAAGGTTTACTCCAAGCGGAGTCTCCCTTTTTTTCCAAAAATTGTGCCCCACACACACCCACCCATTCAGTGGCAGCACTTGTGCCCTAGTTGTACACTTCACGGCTAGATTTGCATCAAGCACATTCAAAAATACGCCATACTTAACCGTCCCCAGGATGACACCGGGGTAGGTAGCAAACTCTTTCCTGATCCCAGCTCTGTTCATCTTGGATCATTTTTAAAAAGCACAGCAAGCAAGGGTTACTCCAAGCGGAGTCTCCCTTTTTTTCCAAAAATTGTGCCCCACACACACCCACCCATTCAGTGGCAGCACAAGTGCCCTAGTTGTACACTTCACAGCTAGATTTGCATCAAGCACATTCAAAAATACGCCATACTTAACCGTCCCCAGGATGACACCGGGGTAGGTAGCAAAGTCTTTCCTGATCCCAGCTCTGTTCATCTTGGATCATTTTTAAAAAACACAGCAAGCAAGGGTTACTCCAAGCGGAGTCTCCCTTTTTTTCCAAAAATTGTGTCCCACACACACCCACCCATTCAGTGGCAGCACTTGTGCCCTAGTTGTACACTTCACAGCTAGATTTGCATCAAGCACATTCAAAAATACGCCATACTTAACAGTCCCCAGGATGACACCGGGGTAGGTAGCAAACTCTTTCCTGATCCCAGCTCTGTTCATCTTGGATCATTCTTAAAAAACACAGCAAGCAAGGTTTACTCCAAGCGGAGTCTCCCTTTTTTTCCAAAAATTGTGCCCCACACACACCCACCCATTCAGTGGCAGCACTTGTGCCCTAGTTGTACACTTCACAGCTAGATTTGCATCAAGCACATTCAAAAATACGCCATACTTAACCGTCCCCAGGATGACACCGGGGTAGGTAGCAAACTCTTTCCTGATCCCAGCTCTGTTAATCTTGGATCATTTTTAAAAAACACAGCAACCAAGGGTTATTTCAAGTGGGGTCTCCCTTTTTTTCCAAAAATTGTGCCCCACACACACCCACCCATTCAGTGGCAGCACTTGTGCCCTAGTTGTACACTTCACAGCTAGATTTGCATCAAGCACATTCAAAAATACGCCATACTTAACCGTCCCCAGGATGACACCGGGGTAGGTAGCAAAGTCTTTGCTGAACCATGACTTGTTCATCTTGGCTCCTTTTAAAAAACACAGCAAGCAAGGTTTACTCCAAGCGGAGTCTCCCTTTTTTTTCCAAAAATTGTGCCCCACACACACCCACCCATTCAGTGGCAGCACTTGTGCCCTAGCTGTACACTTCACAGCTAGATTTGCATCAAGCACATTCAAAAATACGCCATACTTAACCGTCCCCAGGATGACACCGGGGTAGGTAGCAAACACTTTCCTGATCCCAGCTCTGTTCATCTTGGATCATTTTTTAAAAACACAGCAAGCAAGGGTTACTCCAAGCGGAGTCTCCATTTTTTTCCAAAAATTGTGCCCCACGCACACCCACCCATTCAGTGGCAGCACTTGTGCCCTAGTTGTACACTTCACAGCTAGATTTGCATCAAGCATATTCAAAAATACGCCATACTTAACCGTCCCCAGGATGACACCGGGGTAGGTAGCAAACTCTTTCCTGATCCCAGCTCTGTTCATCTTGGATCATTTTTAAAAAACACAGCAAGCAAGGGTTACTCCAAGCGGAGTCTCCCTTTTTTTCCAAAAATTGTGCCCCACACACACCCACCCATTCAGTGGCAGCACTTGTGCCCTAGTTGTACACTTCACAGCTAGATTTGCATCAAGCACATTAAAAAATACGCCATACTTAACCGTCCCCAGGATGACACCGGGGTAGGTAGCAAACTCTTTCCTGATCCCAGCTCTGTTCATCTTGGATCATTCTTAAAAAACACAGCAAGCAAGGTTTACTCCAAGCGGAGTCTCCCTTTTTTTCCAAAAATTGTGCCCCACACACACCCACCCATTCAGTGGCAGCACTTGTGCCCTAGTTGTACACTTCAGAGCTAGATTTGCAGCAAGCACATTCAAAAATACGCCATACTTAACCGTCCCCAGGATGACACCGGGGTAGGTAGCAACGTCTTTGCTGAACCATGACTTGTTCATCTTGGCTCCTTTTAAAAAACACAGCAAGCAAGGTTTACTCCAAGTGGAGTCTCCCTTTTTTTTCCAAAAATTGTGCCCCACACACACCCACCCATTCAGTGGCAGCACTTGTGCCCTAGCTGTACACTTCACAGCTAGATTTGCATCAAGCACATTCAAAAATACGCCATACTTAACCGTCCCCAGGATGACACCGGGGTAGGTAGCAAACTCTTTCCTGATCCCAGCTCTGTTCATCTTGGATCATTTTTTAAAAACACAGCAAGCAAGGGTTACTCCAAGCGGAGTCTTCCTTTTTTTCCAAAAATTGTGCCCCACACACACCCACCCATTCAGTGGCAGCACTTGTGTCCTAGTTGTACACTTCACAGCTAGATTTGCATCAAGGAAATTCAAAAATACGCCATACGTAATCGTCCCCAGGATGACACCGGGATAGGTAGCAAACTCTTTCCTGATCCCAGCTCTGTTCATCTTGGATCATTTTTAAAAACAATGTAAGCAAGGGTTACTCCAAGCGGAGTTCCCTTTTTTTCCAAAAATTGTGCCCCACACACACTCACCCATTCAGTGGCAGCACTTGTGCCCTAGTTGTACACTTCACAGCTAGATTTGCATCAAGCACATTCAAAAATACGCCATTGTTAACCGTCCCCAGGATGACACCGGGGTAGGTAGCAAAGTCTTTGCTGAACCATGACTTGTTCATCTTGGCTCCTTTTAAAAAACAGAGCAAGCAAGGGTTACTCCAATTGGAGTCTCCCTTTTTTTCCAAAAATTGTGCCCCACACACACCCACCCATTCAGTGGCAGCACATGTGCCCTAGTTGTACACTTCACAGCTAGATTTGCATCAAGCACATTCAAAAATACGCCATACTTAACCGTCCCAGGATGACACCGGGGTAGGTAGCAAACTCTTTCCTGATCCCAGCTCTGTTCATCTTGGATCATTTTTAAAAAACACAGCAAGCAAGGGTTACTCCAAGCGGAGTCTCCCTTTTTTCCAAAAATTGTGCCCCACACACACCCACCCATTCAGTGGCAGCACTTGTGCCCTAGTTGTACACTTCACAGCTAGATTTGCATCAAGCACATTCAAAAATACGCCATACTTAACCGTCCCCAGGATGACACCAGGGTAGGTAGCAAAGTCTTTGCTGAACCATGACTTGTTCATCTTGGCTCCTTTTAAAAAACACAGCAAGCAAGATTTACTCCAAGCGGAGTCTCCCTTTTTTTCCAAAAATTGTGCCCCACACACACCCACCCATTCAGTGGCAGCACTTGTGCCCTAGTTGTACACTTCACAGCTAGATTTGCATCAAGCACATTCAAAAATACGCCATACTTAACCGTCCCCAGGATGACACCGGGGTAGGTAGCAAACTCTTTCCTGATCCCAGCTCTGTTCATCTTGGATCATTTTTTAAAAACACAGCAAGCAAGGGTTACTCCAAGCGGAGTCTCCATTTTTTTCCAAAAATTGTGCCCCACGCACACCCACCCATTCAGTGGCAGCAATTGTGCCCTAGTTGTACACTTCACAGCTAGATTTGCATCAAGCACATTCAAAAATACGCCATACTTAACCGTCCCCAGGATGACACCGGGGTAGGTAGCAAACTCCTGATCCCAGCTCTGTTCATCTTGGATCATTTTTAAAAAACACAGCAAGCAAGGGTTACTCCAAGCGGAGTCTCCCTTTTTTTCCAAAAATTGTGCCCCACACACACCCACCCATTCAGTGGCAGCACTTTTGCCCTAGTTGTACACTTGACGGCTAGATTTGCATCAAGCACATTAAAAAATACGCCATACTTAACCGTCCCCAGGATGACACCGTGGTAGGTAGCAAACTCTTTCCTGATCCCAGCTCTGTTCATCTTGGATCATTTATAAAAAACACAGCAAGCAAGGGTTACTCCAAGCGGAGTCTCCATTTTTTTCCAAAAATTGTGCCCCACACACACCCACCCATTCAGTAGCAGCACTTGTGCCCTAGTTGTACACTTCACAGCTAGATTTGCATCAAGCACATGCAAAAATACGCCATACTTAAGCGTCCCCAGGATGACACCGGGGTAGGTAGCAAACTCTTTCCTGATCCCAGCTCTGTTCATCTTGGATCATTTATAAAAAACACAGCAAGCAAGGGTTACTCCAAGCGGAGTCTCCATTTTTTTCCAAAAATTGTGCCCCACACACACCCACCCATTCAGTAGCAGCACTTGTGCCCTAGTTGTACACTTCACAGCTAGATTTGCATCAAGCACATTCAAAAATACGCCATACTTAAGCGTCCCCAGGATGACACCGGGGTAGGTAGCAAACTCTTTCCTGATCCCAGCTCTGTTCATCTTGGATCATTTTTAAAAAACACAGCAAGCAAGGGTTACTCCAAGCGGAGTCTCCCTTTTTTCAAAAATTGTGCCCCACACACACCCACCCATTCAGTGGCAGCACTTGTGCACTAGTTGTACACTTCACGGCTAGATTTGCATCAAGCACATTAAAAAATACGCCATACTTAACCGTCCCCAGGATGACACCGGGGTAGGTAGCAAACTCTTTCCTGATCCCAGCTCTGTTCATCTTGGATCATTTTTAAAAAACACAGCAAGCAAGGGTTACTCCAAGCGGAGTCTCCCTTTTTTTCAAAAATTGTGCCCCACACACACCCACCCATTCAGTGGCAGCACTTGTGCCATAGTTGTACACTTCACAGCTAGATTTGCATCAAGCACATTCAAAAATACGCCATACTTAACCGTCCCCAGGATGACACCGGGGTAGGTAGCAAACTCTTTCCTGATCCCAACTCTGTTCATCTTGGATCATTTTTAAAAAACACAGCAAGCAAGGGTTACTCCAAGCGGAGTCTCCCTTTTTTTCCAAAAATTGTGCCCCACACACACTCACCCATTCAGTGGCAGCACTTGTGCCCTAGTTGTACACTTCACAGCTAGATTTGCATGAAGCACATTCAAAAATACGCCATACTTAACCGTCCCCAGGATGACACCGGGGTAGGTAGCAAACTCTTTCCTGATCCCAGCTCTGTTCATCTTGGCTCCTTTTAAAAAACACAGCAAGCAACGTTTACTCCAAGCGGAGTCTCCCTTTTTTTCCAAAAATTGTGCCCCACACACACCCACCCATTCAGTGGCAGCACTTGTGCCATAGTTGTACACTTCACAGCTAGATTTGCATCAAGCACATTCAAAAATACGCCATACTTAACCGTCCCCAGGATGACACCAGGGTAGGTAGCAAACTCTTTCCTGATCCCAGCTCTGTTCATCTTGTATCATTTTTAAAAAACACAGCAAGCAAGGTTTACTCCAAGCGGAGTCTCCCTTTTTTTCCAAAAATTGTGCCCCACACACACCCACCCATTCAGTGGCAGCACTTGTGCCCTAGTTGTACACTTCACAGCTAGATTTGCATCAAGCACATTCAAAAATACGCCATACTTAACCGTCCCCAGGATGACACCGGGGTAGGTAGCAAACTCTTTCCTGATCCCAGCTCTGTTCATCTTGGATCATTTTTAAAAAGCACAGCAAGCAAGGGTTACTCCAAGCGGAGTCTCCCTTTTTTTCCAAAAATTGTGCCCCACACACACCCACCCATTCAGTGGCAGCACATGTTCCCTAGTTGTACACTTCACAGCTAGATTTGCATCAAGCACATTCAAAAATACGCCATACTTAACCGTCCCCAGGATGACACCGGGGTAGGTAGCAAACTCTTTCCTGATCCCAGCTCTGTTCATCTTGGATCATTTTTAAAAAACACAGCAAGCAAGGGTTACTCCAAGCGGAGTCTCCCTTTTTTTCCAAAAATTGTGTCCCACACACACCCACCCATTCAGTGGCAGCACTTGTGCCCTAGTTGTACACTTCACAGCTAGATTTGCATCAAGCACATTCAAAAATACGCCATACTTAACCGTCCCCAGGATGACACCGGGGTAGGTAGCAAACTCTTTCCTGATCCCAGCTCTGTTCATCTTGGATCATTTTTAAAAAACACTGCAAGCAAGGGTTACTCCAAGCGGAGTCTCCCTTTTTTTCCAAAAATTGTGCCCCACACACACCCACCCATTCAGTGGCAGCACTTGTGCCCTAGTTGTACACTTGACGGCTAGATTTGCATCAAGCACATTAAAAAATACGCCATACTTAACCGACCCCAGGATGACACCGTGGTAGGTAGCAAACTCTTTCCTGATCCCAGCTCTGTTCATCTTGGATCATTTATAAAAAACACAGCAAGCAAGGGTTACTCTAAGCAGAGTCTCCATTTTTTTCCAAAAATTGTGCCCCACACACACCCACCCATTCAGTGGCAGCACTTGTGCCCTAGTTGTACACTTCACAGCTAGATTTGCATCAAGCACATTCAAAAATACGCCATACTTAAGCGTCCCCAAGATGACACCGGGGTAGGTAGCAAACTCTTTCCTGATCCCAGCTCTGTTCATCTTGGATCATTTTTAAAAAGCACAGCAAGCAAGGGTTACTCCAAGCGGAGTCTCCCTTTTTTTCCAAAACTTGTGCCCCACACACACCCACCCATTCAGTGGCAGCACATGTGCCCTAGTTGTACACTTCACAGCTAGATTTGCATCAAGCACATTCAAAAATACGCCATACTTAACCGTCCCCAGGTTGACACCGGGGTAGGTAGCAAAGTCTTTGCTGAACCATGACTTGTTCATCTTGGCTCCTTTTAAAAAACACAGCAAGCAAGGGTTACTCCAAGCAAAGTCTCCCCTTTTTTCCAAAAATTGTGCCCCACACACACCCACCCATTCAGTGGCAGCACTTGTGCCCTAGTTGTACACTTCACAGCTAGATTTGCATCAAGCACATTAAAAAATACGCCATACTTTACCGTCCCCAGGATGACACCTGGGTAGGTAGCAAACTCTTTCCTGATCCCAGCTCGGTTCATCTTGGATTATTTTTAAAAAACACAGCAAGCAAGGGTTACTCCAAGCGGAGTCTCCCCTTTTTTCCAAAAATTGTGTCCCACACACACCCACCCATTCAGTGGCAGCACTTGTGCCCTAGTTGTACACTTCACAGCTAGATTTGCATCAAGAACATTCAAAAATACGCCATACTTAACCGTCCCCAGGATGACACCGGGGTTGGTAGCAAACTCTTTCCTGATCCCAGCTCTGTTCATCTTGGATCATTTTTAAAAAACACAGCAAGCAAGGGTTACTCCAAGCGGAGTCTCCCTTTTTTTCCAAAAATTGTGCCCCACACACACCCACTCATTCAGTGGCAGCACTTGTGCCCTAGTTGTACACTTCACAGCTAGATTTGCATCAAGCACATTAAAAAATACGCCATACTTAACCGTCCCCAGGATGACACCGGGGTAGGTAGCAAACTCTTTCCTGATCCCAGCTCGGTTCATCTTGGATCATTTTTAAAAAACACAGCAAGCAAGGGTTACTCCAAGCGGAGTCTCCCTTTTTTTCCAAAAATTGTGCCCCACACACACCCACCCATTCAGTGGCAGCACTTGTGCCCTAGTTGTACACTTCACAGCTAGATTTGCATCAAGGAAATTCAAAAATACGCCATACTTAACCGTCCCCAGGATGACACCGGGGTAGGTAGCAAACTCTTTCCTGATCCCAGCTCTGTTCATCTTGGATCATTTTTAAAAAACACAGCAAGCAAGGGTTACTCCAAGCGGAGTCTCCCTTTTTTTCCAAAAATTGTGCCCCACACACACCCACCCATTCAGTGGCAGCACTTGTGCCCTAGTTGTACACTTCACAGCTAAATTTGCATCAAGCACATTCAAAAATACGCCATACTTAACCGTCCCCAGGATGACACCGGGGTAGGTAGCAAACTCTTTCCTGATCCCAGCTCTGTTCATCTTGGCTCCTTTTAAAAAACACAGCAAGCAAGGTTTACTCCAAGCGGAGTCTCCCTTTTTTTCCAAAAATTGTGCCCCACACACACCCACCCATTCAGTGGCTGCACTTGTGCCCTAGTTGTACACTTCACAGCTAGATTTGCATCAATCACATTCAAAAATACGCCATACTTAACCGTCCCCAGGATGACACCGGGGTAGGTAGCAAACTCTTTCCTGATCCCAGCTCTGTTCATCTTGGATCATTTTTAAAAAACACAGCAAGCAAGGTTTACTCCAAGCGGAGTCTCCATTTTTTTCCAAAAATTGTGCCCCACACACACCCACCCATTCAGTGGCAGCACTTGTGCCCTAGTTGTACACTTCACAGCTAGATTTGCATCAAGCACATTCAAAAATACGCCATACTTAACCGTCCCTAGGATGACACCGGGGTAGGTAGCAAACTCTTTTCTGATCCCAGCTCTGTTCATCTTGGATCATTTTTAAAAAAACACAGCAAGCAAGGGTTACTCCAAGCGGAGTCTCCCTTTTTTTCCAAAAATTGTGCCCCACACACACCCACCCATTCAGTGGCAGCACATGTGCCCTAGTTGTACACTTCACAGCTAGATTTGCATCAAGCACATTCAAAAATACGCCATACTTAACCGTCCCCAGGATGACACCGGGGTAGGTAGCAAACTCTTTCCTGATCCCAGCTCTGTTCATCTTGGATCATTTTTAAAAAACACAGCAAGCAAGGGTTACTCCAAGCGGAGTCTCCCTTTTTTTCCAAAAATTGTGCCCCACACACACACACCCATTCAGTGGCAGCACTTGTGCCCTAGTTGTACACTTTACAGCTAGATTTGCATCAAGCACATTCAAAAATACTCCATACTTAACCGTCCCCAGGATGACACCGGGGTAGGTAGCAAACTCTTTCCTGATCCCAGCTCTGTTCATCTTGGATCATTTTTAAAAAACACAGCAAGCAAGGGTTACTCCAAGCGGAGTCTCCCTTTTTTTCCAAAAATTGTGCCCCACACACACTCACCCATTCAGTGGCAGCACTTGTGCCCTAGTTGTACACTTCACAGCTAGATTTGCATCAAGCACATTCAAAAATACACCATACTTAACCGTCCCCAGGATGACACCGGGGTAGGTAGCAAACTCTTTCCTGATCCCAGCTCTGTTCATCTTGGATCATTTTTAAAAAACACAGCAAGCAAGGTTTACTCCAAGCGGAGTCTCCATTTTTTTCCAAAAATTGTGCCCCACACACACCCACCCATTCAGTGGCAGCACTTGTGCCCTAGTTGTACACTTCACAGCTAGATTTGCATCAAGCACATTCAAAAATACGCCATACTTAACCGTCCCTAGGATGACACCGGGGTAGGTAGCAAACTCTTTCCTGATCCCAGCTCTGTTCATCTTGGATCATTTTTAAAAAACACAGCAAGCAAGGGTTACTCCAAGCGGAGTCTCCCTTTTTTTCCAAAAATTGTGCCCCACACACACCCACCCATTCAGTGGCAGCACATGTGCCCTAGTTGTACACTTCACAGCTAGATTTGCATCAAGCATATTAAAAAATACGCCATACTTAACCATCCCCAGGATGACACCGGGGTAGGTAGCAAACTCTTTCCTGATCCCAGCTCTGTTCATCTTGGATCATTTTTAAAAAACACAGCAAGCAAGGGTTACTCCAAGCGGAGTCTCCCTTTTTTTCCAAAAATTGTGCCCCACACACACCCACCCATTCAGTGGCAGCACTTGTGCCCTAGTTGTACACTTTACAGCTAGATTTGCATCAAGCACATTCAAAAATACGCCATACTTAAGCGTCCCCAGGATGACACCGGGGTAGGTAGCAAACTCTTTCCTGATTTCAGCTCTGTTCATCTTGGATCATTTTTAAAAAACACAGCAAGCAAGGGTTACTCCAAGCGGAGTCTCCCTTTTTTTCCAAAAATTGTGCCCCACACACACCCACCCATTCAGTGGCAGCACTTGTGCCCTAGTTGTACACTTCACAGCTAGATTTGCATCAAGCACATTAAAAAATACGACATACTTAACCGTCCCCAGGATGACACCGGGGTAGGTAGCAAACTCTTTCCTGATCCCAGCTCTGTTCATCTTGGATCATTTTTAAAAAACACAGCAAGCAAGGGTTACTCCAAGCGGAGTCTCCCTTTTTTTCCAAAAATTGTGCCCTACATACACCCACCCATTCAGTGGCAGCACTTGTGCCCTAGTTGTACACTTCACAGTTAGAGTTGCATCAAGCACATTCCAAATCCACAAGCATTTACTCTCCCCAGGATGACACAGGGGTAGTAATTTCCTGGTGGATCCATGACTTGTTCATTTTGATGAACGTTAGTCTGTCCACATTGTCACTGGAGAGACGCGTGCGCTTATCTGTCAGCACACACCTAGCAGCACTGAAGACACGTTCAGAGACAACGCTGGCAGCTGGACACGACAAAATCTCCAAGGCGTAACTGGAGAGCTCTGCCCATTTTTCTAGATTTGAAGCCCAAAATGAGCAAGGCTCTATTTGCAAAGTCATGGCATCGATGTTCATTTGGAGATACTCCTGTATCATCCTTCCAGCCGTTGACTATATGTCAGACTTGTTGTCTCTGGTGGACTTGCAAAGGAGGGTCTAAAAAAATTATGAAAAGATTCCATAAAATTGCTGTTATCAGCACCAGATACAGTACTACTGGTACGGGTAGACTGTTGAAGATGACGAGACCGTCCCATGTTTGTCAAGTTACAACTGGGAGATTCACTCCCTGCACCTGCACGGTTGTTTGGTGGAAAAGCCGAGCTAAGATCGAGTAACAGCTTCTGCTGATACTCCTGCATACGTGCGTCCCTTTCTATGGCTGGAATTATGTCACAAAATTTGGACTTGTACCGGGGATCTAATAGTGTGGCAAGCCAGTAGTCATCATCACTTCTAATTTTGACAATACGAGGGTCATGTTGGAGGTAGTGCAACAAGAAGGCACTCATGTGTCTTGCGCAGCCATGCGGACCAAGTCCACGCTGTGTTTGTGGCATAGAGGTGCTACCCGTTCTTTCTTCCTCTGACATCTCCCCCCAACCTCTTTCAACTGAAATTTGACCAAGGTCTCCCTCATCCGCTGAGTCTTCCATGTCCATGGACAGTTCGTCCTCCATTTCTTCATGTTCTCCTGCACCTTCCTCAACATTTCGCCTGCTACTATGCGCCCTTGTTGATCCCTGTCCCCCATGGTCCCATGCCTGCCGCGTTGGTGATGATGAACGTCTGGACCTTGGTGATGTTGTTGTCCCATGCGCATATGAATCCTCCTGTACTTCCTCCCCTTCCTGTTGTCCCACCCCCTGACTCCGAATAGTGTTTAGCGTGTGCTCCAGCATGTAAATGACTGGAATTGTCATGCTGATAATGGCATTGTCAGCGCTAAACATATTCGTCACCATGTCGAAACTGTGCAGAAGGGTGCATAGGTCCTTGATCTGAGACCACTCCATCAGGGTGATCTGCCCCACCTCTGCATCTCGTTGGCCCAGGCTAGACGTCATGACGTATTGCACCAGGGCTCGGCGGTGGTGCCACAGTCGCTGTAACATGTGGAGAGTCGAATTCCAGCGAGTTGCCACATCGCATTTCAGGTGATGAACCGGCAGGTCGAAAGACTTCTGGAGCGATGCAAGTCGCTCAGCTGCGGCGGTTGAACGGCGGAAGTGAGCAGACAGTTTTCGTGCCCTGGTCAGAAGGCCATCTAGGCCGGGATAGTGTGTTAAAAATTGCTGGACAACAAGGTTCAACACGTGAGCCATACAAGGCACGTGTGTCACCTTGCCCAGGCGAAGGGCCGCACCCAGGTTTGCAGCATTGTCGCACACGGCCTTACCAGGCTGCAGGTTGAGTGGAGACAACCATTTATTAAACTCGGACCGCAGAGCTGACCACAACTCCTCAGCTGTGTGACTCCTATTACCAAGACATGTCAAGCTAAAGACCGCCTGATGCCGTTGCGCTCTGCTGCCAGCATAGTAATGAGGGGTGCGTGATTCCTTCTGCGCAGTGAGAATGCTGGTGGCCTGACCAGGCAGGCCTGGGGCGGAGGGGGAGGACACAGATGAGGTGGAGGAGGCAGAAGCAGTGGCGGAACTTGGACAGACAGAGGATTGACACACAAGTCGTGGGGACGGCAAGACTTGTGCAGCAGACCCTTCACCATCTATCACCATAGTTACCCAGTGCCCAGTCAGCGACATGTAACGTCCCTGTCCATGCTTACTGGTCCAAGTATCGGTGGTGAAATGCACCCGTTCACACACAGAGTTTCTCAAGGAAGCGGTGATGTTGTGTGCGACATGCTGGTGTAGCGCGGGCACACCTTTCTTAGAGAAGTAGTGGCGACTAGGCATCTGGTACTGGGGCACAGCGACAGACATAAGGTCTCTAAAATCCTGTGTGTCCACTAGGCGGAAAGGCAGCATTTCGGTAGCCAAGAGCTTACAGAGGGATAGAGTCAACCTCTTAGCTTTGTCATGTGTCGCAGGAAATGGCCTTTTATTTGACCACATCTGAGGGACAGAGATCTGGCTGCTGTGTGTAGACGGTGTTGAGTAGGGTGTCCCTGGAAAAATGCAGCTTTGTGAGGAAAGTGCAGGCGGAGACATGATGTTGCCTTCATCCAACGTTGGTTCTATCGATGTCTGAGAGAGCTGTACACACGTACTTGTTTCCCCTTCCAAACCAACTGACGACCTACCAAGCAAACTGCCTGTTGCGGTTACAGTGGTGGAAGTTGTGCATGGAAAACCAGGTGTGACAGCTGTCCCCACAGTCCTAGAAGATGAAGAACGCGCGGATGTACTGGAAGGGGCAGGCCGTGGATGGTTCGCTCCGCTAGGCCGCATTGCAGCACGGTGAACTTCCCACTGGGACCTATGATATTTATTCATGTGACGATTCATGGAAGAAGTTGTCAAACTGCTGAGGTTTTGACCTCTACTAACAGAATCACGACAAATTTTACACATCACATAATTTGGGCGATCTTTTTCTATGTCAAAAAAGGACCAGGCTAGGCAAGGCTTAGAGGGCATGCGACCTGCTGAGCCCCCCCGACTAGTGCTCAGAGACAGAGTGTTGGCTGATGATGCAGTTGTAGACGTGCTACCAGTGCTCCGACTCTGTCCAGGAAGGCGCAAGGTAACTTCGTCGTCGGTTGCATCCTCCTCCACCGCCTCTGTTGACCTCATCGAGTGCCTGACTGTGGGTTGACAGTAGGTGGGATCTAGAACTTCATCATCAATTGTTGTGTTTGCACTCCCCTCCCCCTCAGACCGAGCCTCTTCTTGCCCTGACCGAATATTTAAGTTGTCATCCCAATCTGGTATCTGCGTCTCATCGTCATCAGTATGTTCCTCATTGTCTATTACAACAGGTGTTTCAGTTTGTGAATAAGGGTCAACATTATGGTCAGAAACTTGGTCATCACGGCCTGAATCTGAGTCACAAATGTTCTGGGCATCACTGCAGACCATTTCCTGGTCTGTACTCACTGTAGCTTGGGAGCAGACCTCTGATTCCCAGGCTCTAGTGTGACTGCACAGCTCTGCAGACTCAGCCACCTCAGTTCCACCATACTGTGTAGGGCAAATGGAGACTTCAGAGCTGGGAGAAAGCAAGTGTGGTTGGGATGACAACTCAGAGGACTGGTGTTTTTTGGATGCGGTAGTTGAGGTGGAGGAGAGGGCACTTGTTGGACCACTTGAGATCCATTCAAGCATTTCCTTTTTTTGGCCATCATCTACCTTTGTTCCAGTTGTTCATGTCCGTAAAAAAGGGAGCACATCGGATTGTCCACGGTAAGTAAGACACCTTACTTTTGCTGGTAGATGGTCTATCTTCAGCAGATGATAATGGAGCTTTGCCACCTTCCCCACAGACAAACCCTTTTTTTCCTTTTCCACCACGCCTCTTCCCCTTTCCACCAGCATCTGTCATTTTGCCACTCATGTTGATTGCGACAAGATTGTGCACTGAAAATGTGGTAGTAAAAATTGAGAGGTGGTGTAGATTGCAGCGGTGGTCTAGCTTTATTATCAGCAGAATAATAAAGAATAAATATCCCTGACAATGCAACTACGGCCCTTAAACTGGCAGCATAAATTGCTAGTTTAATGGTTTAGTAACAATGAGTAGGAGTGTGCAATGCAGGCAGACGTGCTGCAAATATCTTTGCACTACTGGGACTATACAGAAGTCCAATAGCCACGTTTAGGATGCCACTAAGTTCACTGAGTGTTTGCTAGTATAATGGCTTAGTTATAATGAGTTTGAGTGTGCAATGCATGCAGACGTGCTGCAAATATCTGTGCACTACTGGGACTATACAGAAGTCCAATAGCCACGTTTAGGATGCCACTAAGTTCACTGAGTGTTTGCTAGTATAATGGCTTAGTTATAATGAGTTTGAGTGTGCAATGCTGGCAGACATGCTGCAAATATCTTTGCACTACTGGGACTATACAGAAGTCCAATAGCCACGTTTAGGATGCCACTAAGTTCACTGAGTGTTTGCTAGTATAATGGCTTAGTTATAATTTGTTTGAGTGTGCAATGCAGCCAGACGTGCTGCAAATATCTTTGCACTACTGGGACTATACGGAAGTCCAATAGCCACGTTTAGGATGCCACTAAGTTCACTGAGTGTTTGCTATTATAATGGCTTAGTTATAATGAGTTTGAGTGTGCAATGCAGGCAGACGTGCTGCAAATGTCTTTGCACTACTGGGACTATACAGAAGTCCAATAGCCACGTTTAGGATGCCACTAAGTTCACTGAGTGTTTGCTAGTATAATGGCTTAGTTATAATGAGTTTGAGTGTGCAATGCAGGCAGACGTGCTGCAAATGTCTTTGCACTACTGGGACTATACAGAAGTCCAATAGCCACGTTTAGGATGCCACTAAGTTCACTGAGTGTTTGCTAGTATAATGGCTTAGTTATAATGAGTTTGAGTGTGCAATGCAGCCAGACGTGCTGCAAATATCTTTACACTACTGGGACTATACGGAAGTCCAATAGCCACGTTTAGGATGCCACTAAGTTCACTGAGTGTTTGCTAGTATAATGGCTTAGTTATAATGAGTTTGAGTGTGCAATGCAGGCAGACGTGCTGCAAATGTCTTTGCACTACTGGGACTATACAGAAGTCCAATAGCCACGTTTAGGATGCCACTAAGTTCACTGAGTGTTTGCTAGTATAATGGCTTAGTTATAATGAGTTTGAGTGTGCAATGCAGCCAGACGTGCTGCAAATATCTGTGCACTACTGGGACTATACAGACGTCCAATAGCCACATTTAGGATGCCACTAAGTTCACTGAGTGTTTGCTATTATAATGGCTTAGTTATAATGAGTTTGAGTGTGCAATGCAGGCAGACGTGCTGCAAATATCTTTGCACTACTGGGACTATACAGAAGTCCAATAGCCACGTTTAGGATGCCACTAAGTTCACTCAGTGTTTGCTAGTATAATGGCTTAGTTATAATGAGTTTGAGTGTGCCATGCAGGCAGACGTGCTGCAAATATCTTTGCACTACTGGGACTATACAGAAGTCCAATAGCCACGTTTAGGATGCCACTAAGTTCACTCAGTGTTTGCTAGTATAATGGCTTAGTTATAATGAGTTTGAGTGTGCAATGCAGGCAGACGTGCTGCAAATATCTGTGCACTACTGGGACTATACAGAAGTCCAATAGCCACGTTTAGGATGCCACTAAGTTCACTGAGTGTTTGCTAGTATAATGGCTTAGTTATAATGAGTTTCAGTGTGCAATGCAACCAGACGTGCTGCAAATATCTTTGCACTACTGGGACTATACAGAAGTCCAATAGCCACGTTTAGGATGCCACTAAGTTCACTGAGTGTTTGCTAGTATAATGGCTTAGTTATAATGAGTTTGAGTGTGCAATGCAGGCAGACGTGCTGCAAATATCTTTGCACTTGTGGGATGATACAGAAGTCCAACAGCCACGTTTAGGATGCCACTAAGTTCACTGAGTGTTTGCTAGTATAATGGCTTAGTAACAATGAGTTGTAGTGTGCAAAGGGCAGGAGGGTACAGTGGCAGGGTTGGGGGGCTCTGGGTAGAGGAATGGAAGCCTGCCTTTCTATCCCTCCTAATGGGGAAATGCAGTGAGGAAATCCCTGACCTTAGCTACACAGACGCTGTAATCTTGTGTAGCTGTTAAACTCTGTTTTCAGGACCTGTCACCTATGGCTCTGACCCTGCCGGTATGAGCCCTTAAAAGGACTGATAGAAAGTGCTATCCCTATGCTGTACAGCGCTGTGTATAGAGCGTACACAGCAGTATCGGTGATAGGGGCTGCGCCAGTGATGTCTGACACCAAGGACGCAGAAGGCAGATAATGGCGTGCTGGAGGAAAATGTCCGGTTTTATAATGCAGGGACATGTGACATGGACATCCTATCACACATGCCGTTGCTTCTCTGGCTAAAAGTCCACTTAGCTGTGTGTATGTCTGGGATTGGCTGACATGCTGGCCCGCCCCACTACATGCGCAAGCTTAGGGAAGGAAGACAAGGAAAAAAAAAAAAAAATGGCGAGCCATTATCCATACAGCAGTGATCTGAATGCGCTGTTCCCGCACACTATACACTGAAATGTCATAATAGTGTGAGTCACAGAGTGACTTACACTATTACAGCGGAAAGCCAGCTAGGAATTAGCTGGGTTTTTTGCTGCTAGAACCGTTCTCGAACGTATCTAGAACTATCGAGCTTTTGCAAAAAAGCTCGAGTTCTAGTTCGATCTAGAACAGCCCCCAAAATCACTCGAGCCGCGAACTGGAGAACCACGAACCGCGAACCGCTCAACTCTACTCTACTCAAAACGCTGTGGAAACGCATGAAAAAAAGCAACGTGCGCACATAGCCTTAATCATATACCGTAGTTGACAAAAAAAGTGGAATAAAATGCAATAAAAAAGTCATGTATAAATAAAAATGGTACTGAAAACATCATCTTGTCCCGCAAAAAAACAAACTAAAAAAACCCTAAAAAGGAATAGAATGAAACATTATAAAATGACAAAAAAAAGAACTGAACAGGAAACTATTCAGCTGTCAGTGAATAAATAAAAAAGCTATAGCTCGCAAAATACAGCAATACAAAAACAGTTTTTTCTCTATAAAATAGTTTTTATGATGTAAAATCCGCAAAACATAACAAAAAACTATAAATGTGCTACTGCTTTAATCGTACTGATCAGAAGAATAAAACTGTCTTATCACTTTTATGACACAGTAAATGGCGTAAAAAAAAAACAAAGAAAAACATATTCCTAAACTATAGTCTTCAAAATTCATTGATGCAAAAAATCTTTATTTTGTAAAAAAAAGCGTTTGTTAGGGTACGCTCACACGAGCGACAAAAACGGACAAAAGCAATGCGAGAAATTCTTGCATTACACTCGGACCAATGTTATTCTATGAGTGCAAGCTGTTGGTCAGCTTTTCTCACATCCAGATTCTGGATGTGAGAAAAGTGGCAGCATGCTGCGTATTCATGCGTTAAATGGCCGAGAATCGCCAATACAAGTCTATGGGTGCGAGAAAAAAATGGACGGCACACGGACGGCACACGGACCATCCTAGTGACATCCGTTTTTATGGATACAATTCTATCATGTAGCATAGAACACTGTAAATGTTCCTGTAATTGACTGTAAATGACTAATAGCTGCTGAGTAAAAAACAGATTGCACACGGACAGCACACTGAGAGCACACTGAGAGCACACTGATGACAAGGGAGAAAAATTTGTCTGACTCTCGCAAACGAGAATGGGACTGTTTTATAATACGTTCGTGTGAGTTTAGCCTTAGGGGTACTTTGCACGATGCGACATCGCAGGCCGATGCTGCGATGCCGAGCGCGACAGTCCCCGCCCCTGTCGCAGCAGCGATATCCTTGTGATAGCTGCCGTAGCGAACATTATCGCTACGGCAGCTTCACATGGACTCACCTGTCTTGCGACCGTCGCTCTGGCTGGCGACCCGCCTCCTTGTTAAGGGGGCGGGTTGTGCGGCGTCACTGCGACGTCACACGGCAGGCGGCCAATAGGAGCGGAGGGGCGGAGATGAGCAGGATGCAAACATCCCGCCCACCTCCTTCCTTCCGCATATCCTACAGAAGCCGCAGTGACGCCGGTAGGAGATGTTCCTCGCTCCTGCGGCTTCACACACAGCGATGTGTGCTGCCACAGGAGCGAGGAACAACATCGGACTGTCGCGTCAGCGTAATTATGGATTACGCCGACGCTGCACCGATGATACGATTATGACGCTTTTGCGCTTGTTAATCGTATCATCGAGCCTTTACACACTACGATGTCGCATGCGATGCCGGAAGTGCGTCATTTTCAATTTGACCCTACCGACATCGCACCTGCGATGTCGTAGTGTGCAAAGCCCGCCTCAGTGTGATAGTTGCCAAACCTAAAAAAAAAAATATAAATCTTGTATCGATGTAATCGTTCTGACTGGAGGAATTAAGGCATCTAATCACTTATGCCGCATGTTGAAAGACAAAAAAAATTAAAAAAAATAAAGCCAATTTTTCAACCGCTATTAATTTGTTCATTCTGTCTCTCAAAGATTGCAGTACAATGAGGCTCATATTTTCCTGCTCACTACACTGAGTGTGTACACTGTGGATTACATATAATGGTACGTGCCTACAATCAGGAATAGCAGCGTTTTGGATGCAGTGTGTGTTTTGCTGCTTCTAAAACACTGCGTTGTATGGTACAAGCACAATAGATGGGATTTATAGAAATCCCATGCCCACTGTGCACTGTGCTTGTTTCCTTCACAGCGTAAATTTACATGCTTCCCTAGCTGCAACATGTTAATTTATGCTTGCGGAGATGTGAGTGTTTTCTGTGGGGAAACAGAGTGAAAGTCCAAAGCATTGCAAACTCTGATTGTGGGTATGGAACACTGTGGTGTTCTGCAGAGAACACTTGTGTCTCTGCAGGAGAAGATACGCTGTGTTAAAGTCGCAACGTGTACTGATCATGGGTACATACCTTAAATCCCTGAAAACTTTGATTCAGACAAAATTCACAGCAAAAAATTCACTGTAATGAGGCATATCGAGTCGCTTTGACCTCAAGTGTGGCCTACACTACAGTTCAAAAGTTTGGGGTCACCCAGACAAATTTGTCATCGCCATGAAAAATCATACTTTTATTATCAAATGCGTTGCATAATGAATAGAAAATATAGTCCAGACATTGACTAGGTTAGAAATAATGATTTTTACTTGAAATAATAATTTTCTCCTTCAAACTTTGCTTTCGTCAATGCAGCAATTACAGCTTAGTAGACCTTTGGCACTTTAGCTGTTAATTTGCTGAGGTAATCTGGAGATATTTCACTCCATGCCTCCTGAAGCCCCTCCCACAAGTTGGATTGGCTTGTTGGGCACTTTTGGCGTACCATATGGTCAAGCTGCTCCCACAACAGCTCAATAGGGTTGAGATCTGGTGACTGGCTGGCCACTCCACTACAGATAGAATACCAGCAGCCTGCTTATTCCCTAAATAGTTCATGCATAATTTGGATGTGTGCTTTGGGTCATTGTCCTATTGTAGGATGAAAATGGCTCCAATCAAGCTCTGTCCACAGGGTATGGCATGGCATTGCAAAATGGAGTGACAGCCTTCCTTTTTCAAAATCCCTTTTACATTGTATAAATCTCCCACTTTACCAGCACCAAAGCAACCTCAGACCATCATATTACCTCCACCATGCTTGACAGATGGCGTCAGGCACTCTTCCAGCATCTTTTCAGTAGTTCTGCATGTCACAAATGTTCTTCTGTGTGATCCAAACACCTCAAACTTCGATTTGTTTGTTCATGACACTTTTTTCCAATCTTCCTCTGTCCAATGTCTGTGTTCTTTAGCCCATATTTATCTTTTCCTTTCTTAACCAGTCTTAGATAAGGCTTTTTCTTTGCCACTCTGCCCTGAAGGCCAGTATCCTGGAGTCGCCTCTTCACTGTAGATATTGACACTGGCGTTTTGCGGGTACTATTTATTAAAGCTGCCAGTTGAGGACTTGTGAGGCGTCGATTTCTAAAACTAGAGACTTGTCTAAAACTAGAGACTTGTCTTGTACTTGGCTTGTTGCTCAGTTGTGCAGCGGGGCCTCCCACTTCTCTTTCTACTCTGGTTAGAGCCCTTTTGATCTCTCCTCTGAAGGGAGTAGTACACACCATTGTAGGAAATCTTCAGTTTCTTGGCAATTTCTCGCATGGAATATCCTTCATTTCTAAAAACAAGAATAGACTGTTGAGTTTCACATGACAGTTCTCTTTTTCTGGCCATTTTGAGAGTTTAATGGAAGCAACAAATGTAATGCTCCAGATTATCAACTAGCTCAAAGGAAGGTCAGTTTTATAGCTTCTCTAATCAGCAAAACTGTTTTCAGCTGTGCTAACATACTTGCACAAGGGTTTTCAAGGTATTTCTAAACATCCATTAGCCTTCTAACACAGTTAGCAAACACAATGTACCATTAGAACACTGGAGTGGTGGTTGTTGGAAATGGGCCTCTATACACCTATGTAGATATTGCATTCAAAACCAAAAGTTTGCAGCTAGAATAGTCATTTACCACATTAACAATGTATTTAGTGTATTTCTGTTTACTTTAATGTTAGCTTCATTGAAAAAAATGTGCTTTTCTTTCAAAAATAAGGAAATATCTAAGTGATCCTAAACTTTTGAACTGTAGTTTATTATCCGGCGGTGTTCATCTTTTTACGCCTCTTTTTAGGCATGCACTAAAGTGCTGTCAGAAACAATTTTGTTCACCTTTGAAAAGACAGACACCGCTGAACAGAGGCGAAAAAGAGTCTGGAGTAACTGTGCTGCCTTCAGCCTTATTCATTACTCAACCCACAAAAACACAAGTCCCCACTCAGGTCCTTCATCAGTTAAAAGGATTATAGGGGGCTTCCACATTACTTGTAGCACAAAAGCTCTGTTACCCTGTGAAGAAAGCTATCTGGTTGAAGTAACAATTTTGTGGTAAAATGTATTTTTTATTTTCATAGTTCAATGTTATAAAATTTTGTGAAGCACCTGGGAATTCAAGGTGCTCACTAATTATCTAGATAAATTCCTTGAGGGGTCTAGTTTCCAAAGTGGGATCACTTGTGGGGAAGCTCCACTGTTAAAGTAGATCATTGGCTCTCCAAATGTGCATCCACTAATGATAGCAGCTATTTTAGCATTCAAAAAGTGAAATGACGCTCCTTCCCTTTTGGGCCTTGCCGTGTGCCCAAACAGTCAATTTCCATCAAATTTGAGGTATTAGCGGACTCAGCAGAAATTGTACAACACATTTTATGTTGAATTTTTTCTTGTTCCTTTGTAAAAATGCAAAATTTTATGGCTAAAGTAACATTTTTGTGGGAAAAAATAAAATTTTCATTTTTTCCTTCCACATTGCTTTAGTTCCTATGAAGCAACTAAAGACTTAATAAACTTCTTGCATGTGGTTTTGAGCAGTTTGATGGGTGCACATTTTAGAATGTTGTCACTTTTGGTTATTTTCTGTCAGCTAAGGCTCTCATAGTCACTTTAAATGTGATGTAGTTCATAAAAAATGGTTTTTATAAATCTTGTTAGAAAAATGAGAAATTGCTGAGAAACTTTGAACCCTTCTAAGTTTCTAAAATTATGTTTCAAAAATTGCACTGATATAAAGTAGACATGTGGGAAATTCTATTTATTAACTATTTTGTGTGACATAACTTTCTGGTTTAAGTGCATAAAAAAAATCAAACTTTGAAGGTTGTAAAATTGTCACCATTTTTGTCAAATTTTTGATATTTTCACAAAAAGCAAAAAAATAAAAATATCACTCTCAATTTACAATTATCATGAAGTACTATGAATCACGGAAAAACAATCTCAGAATCACTGGGATCCGTTGAAGCGTTCTAGAGTTATAGCCTGTTAAAGTGAGACTGGTCAGAATTGTAAAAAATGGCCTGGTCCTTAAAGGTAATTTGTCACCACATTTATAATAATAATAATAATAATAATCTTTATTTCTATAGCGCCAACATATTCCGTAGCGCTTTACAATTCAGGAGGATCATATACAAACAAGTAACAGTTATAGAAATACAATATTTAGAGGGGAAAAAAAAATACAACCCTGCTCGTGAGAGCTTACAATCTACAATGAGATGGGGGGAGAGGCAAGGTTCAAGTGCTTATTTACAATGACAATCCAACCATCTCACGGAAATGGGGCTGGATAATGGTTTCCTGGACCAGTGGGCCCGAGCCTTGAGATGCCTTTGGGTGCCATGGAGTTTGATGTGGAGCTATGTTGTGAGAGGTTGTAGAGGGACTATGTGAATCGAATCTGATTAGGGAGTGTGATAGGCCGCCCTAAAAAGATGCGTCTTTAGGGTGCGTCTGAAGCTGAGTAAGTTGTGATTTGTCCTAACTTCTTGGGGTAGAGCGTTCCAGAGGGTTGGTGCAGCTCGGAAGAAGTCTTGGATCCGGGAGTGGGAGGTTCGAATTAGTGTGGATGTTAGTCGAAAGTCGCTTGCAGAGCGTAGAGAACGGGTGGACTGATAGACAGAGAGGAGGGTGGAGATGTAGGGGGGTGCTGCACTGTGGAGAGCTTTGTGGGCGAGAACAAGCAGTTTGAATTGGATCCTATGATATATGGGCAGCCAGTGCAATGACTGGCACAGAGCAGAGGCATCCGAGTAGCGGTTAGTCAGATAGGTGACCCTGGCTGCTGCATTAAGGATTGACTGTAGAGGAGAGAGTCTAGTTAGGGGGAGACCAATTAATAGAGAGTTACAGTAGTCCAAGCGAGAGTGGATCAGGGCCACGGTGAGGGTTTTTGTCGTTTCCATTGTGAGAAAGGGGCGGATTCTAGAGATGTTCTTGAGGTGCAAGCGGCAGGTGCGGGCAAGAGATTGTATGTGGGAGGTGAAGGAGAGATCAGTGTCAAGTATAACCCCCAGGCAGCGGGCTTGCGGCCTAGGACTTATCGTTGTGCCACACACAGAGAGGGAGATGTCAGGTTGAGGAAAGTTGGAAGATGGAGGGAAAAGCAGAAGTTCAGTTTTGGAAAGGTTAAGTTTCAGATAGAGAGCAGACATGACATTGCAAACTGCAGTCAGGCAGTCACTGGTGTTCTGTAGTACAGCGGGGGTGAGCTCAGGGGAGGAGGTGTATAGCTGTGTGTCATCAGCATAAAGATGGTACTGAAAGCCAAATCTGCTGATGGTCTGACCAATTGGGGCAGTGTAGAGGGAGAAAAGAAGAGGGCCAAGGACTGAGCCTTGAGGGACCCCAACAGTGAGAGGAAGAGGAGAAGATGTGGAGCCAGCAAATGATACACTGAATGAGCGGCCAGAAAGATAGGAAGAGAACCAGGAAAGTGCAGTGTCCTTTAGGCCGATAGAATGGAGCATAGAGAGAAGGAGATGGTGGTCAACAGTGTCAAAGGCAGCAGAAAGGTCAAGAAGAATAAGCAGAGAGTGGTCACCGTTTGACCTATCTAAGCTTTTAATCTGGGCATACAGGTTATAATATCTCATAGCAGGGGTCTTGTTGTGGATAAATCATCTTTTATAAAGTTATAATCACATACAGCTCTGCAGTGAGAGCAGAGAGCGGCCATCACAAATTACGCTGGTAATGCCCCTTTTGTTTAAGATAATCTCTAGGCAGCATCCACCCAATAATTGCATCATTTGTCCTAATCTTCAACCTACATAATGCAGGAGTCACACCTGATAATTGCGTATACCACAGAAAGACACTAGGGATGGTGCATTTCCTCAATAAAATTCTTTTATTTTATTAATTACTGAATATAAAATCATTTTCAAATTGCAAATATGTATACAACAGGGTCACAAAATTCTTATTCACACTGGACTCGCTCCAATACCGCTATAATAGGTTACAGTAGCTGCAAAAACTTATTCATGACCTAGTGCAAGCCTCCACCATAAACCATGGTGATTTTCCATCAGGTAGATCTCTATCTTTCAAGGGGCTCCCTAACACTTCCTCACCAAAGCCTCCAATCGCACTGTACATATAGTAGTTCCTGGCGAGGTTTGGAAACCCTGATTAATATTAATGTTAATAGTGGAGCGCAGCTGTAACTAACCTGTACGGAGTCAATTGCGGCTGTGCCGTCCTTGGTCCCGACGCGCGTTTCCCTACTTCTTCAGGGGACGTGTGCAGGTTAGTTACAGATCTACCTGATGGAAAATCACCATGGTTTATGGTGGAGGCTTGCACTAGGTCATGAATAAGTTTTTGCAGCTACTGTAACCTATTATAGCGGTATTGGAGCGAGTCCAGTGTGAATAAGAATTTTGTGACCCTGTTGTATACATATTTGCAATTTGAAAATGATTTTATATTCAGTAATTAATAAAATAAAAGAATTTTATTGAGGAAATGCACCATCCCTAGTGTCTTTCTGTGGTATAAGCATCCACCCAATAGCCTGGAAGAGTTCATTTACATAAAGTGATAAAAGATGATTTATCCACATCAAAGCATCTGATATGAGACATACATGTGTGACATTTTTCAGCACTCTATAACCAGTCTGTCAATATTAGTAGGTTAGATAGTTCATATGTGGTGACAAATTCCCTTAAATGTGTCACTTTGACAGGTTATAACTCTGGAATGCTTTAACGGACAATGAAAATGGGCTCGGGGGTGTAGGGGTTAATAACCTTGTGGATGGGATTGAGAACAAAGTGTCAGTCTTTGCTGATGACACCAAACTATGTAGGATAATAAAAACTGACCTTGGTAGTATAATATTACAAAACTATCTGGATAAGAAGTCTGAATGGGCACTCATTTGGCAAATGTAATGCACCTGTGGTGCCCCTGAGGCTCAGTTGCCAAAGGGTATTGCATCTGACTTAAAGTGCAATACTCATCCAGGGTAAGGAAGAGGTTAACCACTGGTTTTCACTTACACAGCACAGCCAGGAAGTGAGTTAGCAGCTACACATCACACAGCTTAGCAGCCAGTCACTGGAACTGGGCTAAAGGTGGTCACCATAACAATGGGTTTTTCCCAGCCTTGAGTGAGTCATCAGGAAGGTGGAGGCAGTATGAGGGAAGTGAGGAACATGCAGACATTTACCTCAGAATAGTCTGGGACACAACAACATGGTCGCAGAGGAGAGTGCTTCAGGGCCTCCCCTGTTAAGACTGTCCTGACTGGAAGAAGCAGGAGTTTACCGGGTGAGCTGGAGAGACAGAGGAGCAACACGGTAGCTGGAGGTAGAGCTCAATAGCTCCCTCAGTACCAGCGCAGTTAGGGTACAGAACCAGAAGGTGGCATATATGTCATGTTGCGCCACCAGAATCTGCCGGACAGGAGGATTTCACGTCCCTCTGGCCACCACAAGTCCCGGGGCACAGCAGCACATAGAACCAGGAGTCGTGATAACAGTCAGGCCCAACACAGGATTTGCGCTGCCTGCGGACGGGACGGGAACTAAAGCCAAGAACACCGGGGTCCCCAAGGAACTTCAAGTCATAGGGATGCACACTAAAGTGCACAGAAAGGAAGGTCTCTCAGTTCACAACACCGGTGGTGGCCTCTGAACTACCCGAGAGTGGCTGGGGCCCATCACAGTGGAAACACAGTGGAGGGTGACGACAGTACTGTCAGTAAAAAGAACTTTGACCGCAGCCCTCTGTGTCATCCCATTATTGTCGACACTGGTGCCCCACGCTTTGGTGCCAAAGGTTTCTACCACCACCATCATCCTCCCTGGGGCCTAGCTTCACCTGCGGGAAGCTGAACTATCCTAGCTGCGACACCATCCACCCCAGAGGATAGCGACCGCAGCGGTGGCGAATCAGTGGCCGCATACCGCAGATGGCATCACGAGACAACTCCCAACATCCTCTTCCACTTCCCTTTTTGTGTACACCTCGGAGCCATGAAGCTGGGAAGGGCCACCCGTGACATCATAATCTCGACATCACCGACCTGGCGATGAGTATTAAACCCCTTGCCCCGTGGGTGCTACACACCTAGGATGGAGTAATCCTAATGCTGCATGACCATTAAATGGAAGTAAACGCGGGACTACAGATAGGAGAAAAACTTGGGTATTGGGTATTCTGGTTCCAAGGTATCTGAGCAGCAGCACTCAATGTCAAGCAGCAGCTGCAAAAGCAAACACAGTTTTAGGGTGTATAAAAAGAGATTTGCTCCCATGATCCTAATGTATGGTCACCTCTTTAAATCACTTGTAAGACCACATCTAGAATATGGGATCCAGTTTTGTACACCACATTTTAAAAAGGATATTCAGAAGTTAGAGTCAGTTCAAAGGCAGGCAACTAGGAATTAACCCAATAACACATTGAGCTATTAGGGAATGTGAGAACAGGTTGTAATCTGCAGTATAGAGGAAGAGAAATATTTTTTCAAACATCAGGAGCAAAACAGTAACAATGCAGTGACATGATAAAAATCTTCCCCTTTGTCGCTACATACATTAACAAAATCCCCCTATAAATTTGTAATATTTCCCCATGTGGCATCCATACATCAGTCATATCCTACTACCATGTTTTTCCAAAAATAAGACACTGTCTTATACTTTTTTTGCCCCCCAAAAAAGCACTAGGGCTTATTTTTGGAGGAGGCCTTATTTTTTGAGAGACATGATTGGAGATAAGTTTACTACCCCAAAAAAGCAAATTAAATGGTAAATAAGTTTACCACGCCCCACTTCACAGGAGACACATACTTCCCAGACCTGGCTGTCTGCGTGGCTCCCAGGTCCTCCCTTGCTTCTGGGTGGCTGACTGACACACACTCATTACATCCAGCCTTACAGGATTCATTTGGCCACAGGGAATGATGGGAGGAGGTCATGTGTCTGGCCCGTAGGTACTGTAATCTAGCATTGCGGCAGGTCCTTGCACTTCTCTGCGCAGCCTCCCAGAATTCTGCCAGCCAGAGGAAATGGGTGTTACTAGATGTGGTGAGTATGTGTGTGATGCGATGTGTGTGTGATCCGATGTTTGTGTGCGATCTGATTGTGTGTGTGAGATCGGATGTCTGAGTGTATGATCTAATTGTGTGTCTGTGAGATCTGATTGTGTGTGTGAGATCGGATGTGTGCAGGGGTGCGATCACTGCAGGGCCTCCCGCTCGGCATCTTGTAAGTGTGATTGCGGGGTGCCCGCTGTCTATAATGAAGTGTCCTGCAGTATCTTTAAAGGGAACCTGTCGTCAGTTTTATGGCCTAAAAGCTGCGGCCACCACCAGTGGGCTCTTATATACAGCATTCTAACATGCTGTATATAAGAGCGCAGGCCACTGTGAGAACATAAAAAACACTTTATAATACTCACATAAATCGGATGCTGCAGTCCTGGTTGGCCCGGTGGGTGGTGCTGTTCTCCAGGATCGGCGCCTCCTCTCTCGGCCATCTTGCTCTTCCTTCTTCTGAAGCCTGTGTGCATGACGCGTCCACGTCATACACACTCGCCGGCACTGAGGTCCTGCGCAGGCGAACTACAATACTTTGATCTGCCCTGAGCAGGGCAGATCAAAGTGTGACTGTACAGGACCTCAGTGTCGGCGAGTGTGTATGACGTGGACCTGGGCCAAGGAGAAAAAGAGCTGGACTGTTGCTCAGTGGTCCAAGGTGTTGTTTTCAGATGAAAGTAAATTTTGCATTTCATTTGTAAATCAAGGTCCCAGAGTCTGGAGGAAGAGTGGAGAGGCCACAATCCAACTGCTTGAGGTCTAGTGTGAAGTTTCCACAATCAGTGATGGTTTGGGGAGCCATGTCATCTGCTGGTGTAGGTCCACTGTGTTTCATCAAAATCAAAATCAGTGCAGCCATCTACCAGGAACTTTTAGAGCATTTTATGCTTCCCTCTGCCAATAAGCTTTTTAGAGGTGGAAATTTCATTTTCCAGCAGGACTTGGCACCTGTCCACACTGCCAAAAATACCTAATAACTACAGTTGTTCCGAAATGGATTTCATTTGTAGATGTGTCCGAGGATGCACCTCCAGTTGAAAATAGCACTGGCCAGGTGGCTCACTTCTTCATTGACCCAGTTGCATTCACTCCCCATGTGACTGCAGTCACTACACCCCTGTGCACCCCTGTAAATGCACATTAAAGCAGTTGCTATCTTATAAATATAGAATTCTACATTTCTAAAATATTTGTTGTATCATAAAGTGCTTCTGCGACGGTTTCTGATTTTGTATTGCTCATTGCATATAGTTTTTGATCAGTTCTTGCATGCATTTCCACCTGTGGATCACATCCAAAAATAATAAGTAGAAAAATTTACCTTTTCAAGCCCTTGCTTTTGGGTCTACTCAAACTATCTGGTAAGAATGCATATTGTGCAGCCAGCCTTCATCATCATTTCATGGAACATTAACAACATTTTATCAGTGCAATGTATAAAAATCATTTTGGATCTGGTTAGCATTAGTCTGTTTTTAACTTGGCAATCAGGCTGATTATCTTTTGGCTTTCTACACCAAAATGCAAATATTATAGAATTTAATTTTTTCATGCATATTTATACATTTATGATTTACCATTGGAAATGATTCAATAGTTCAGTGGTTGCAAAGTAGCTGTATAAACCACATGCTACTGCATAAGTACATGGGTAATTCATTGCAATTGAGCAAACATTTCATTATGTAAACTTTTACAGCCAAGCATCAAGGTTGATCAAGAATACTGAATAAGTGACCTGATAAATATATAGTGGATATAAAAAGTCTTCACCCCTTTGTTAAAATGCCAGGTATTTCTCCTGTAAACAAAATCATAGGGAGAAGAATAATTTCAGAACTTTTTCCACCTTTATGTCACCAATAATATGTACAATTCAACTACTATTTAACTCGAGTATATATCAGAATGGCTAATTCTGAACATAACCTCATCCTCAATTATAAAAGGGTGTTGACATTTTTGTAACCACGTTATTTTAGTTTTGTTATTTTTATCCCCCTTCAAAATAATTTGTTTGTTTCTCAATGGATTTGTACAGATTACAAGTGACATTGCTTCATAAACTGGAAATGTACAAAGAATGAAAAAAAAAACAACTCATTACTAAAGTACTGAAAAACAAACTAATTTTTTTCAAGTAGAAATAGATAAACAAAGAACTAAAATAATATGGTTGGATATAAACTGAGATCAAAATTAGAGAACAATATATGACCACTTGCTCTCACATTGCTCTGGTGTGATTTTGGTCGACTCTTCTTCTAGTCTCTTCCACAGTTCTTTGACTGTTGTGGGTTTCTTGGCCATAACTTAGTCACCAAGGATTTTTCAGAGGTTTTTTATTGACTTTAGATCAGGATTCTTGGCTGGCCATTTCATTGTTTCAATATTTTCAGTTTCAAAGAACTGTTTTAGCCATTTTGCTGTGTGACAGGGCCATTCTCCTTCATGAAAATTGCTGGTAATTGAGCGATGAACGCAGGTAAGGAACCCCACATTGTTGAAGAAGGTTCTGATACACACTTGCATTCACTCTGCAATTTAGTTGTATGAAAGGTCCAACTCCTGCTGCAGAAAACATTCCCCAAACCATGAAACTTTCTCAGCCACCTTTCACTTATCTCTTAACACACTTTGGGTTCAGTCTTTCCCCAGTTTGTCTATGATCATGTTTCCCATCAAACCTAAATACATTAAACTTGCTTTCATCACTAAAATGAACTGTGGACCACTTTTCCTCTGTCCACACAACATACTCCTCACCAAAGGTGAGTTTAGCCTTTTGATTCTTTATGCTAATGAGAAGTTTGGTCACTGCACACTGGGCTTTCCAATCCAAATTCTCTTAAACGTCATGACTCTGTATGATGAGACAGATCCTTACCCTGTTTAGTGCTTAACTGGCGAGCAATTCCATCTGCAGTGTTGAAACGATTACCCATGGAGATTCTCTACATTATCCTGTCCTGTTTTGCGAGAGCGATCATCCTTCTTGGGGGAGTTGAATGAGTTTGTGATGTTGTAAAGATGCAATAGTCTCAAATTCATAGTCTTGAAACTACCAACTTCTCTTGCTATGGCTAATAGGGTCACCCTTTTGGCCTTCATCTGGACCACCTGCTGCTGGAGGGTTTCAGTCATTTTGAAACGGCACACCATTTTTGCAATGTCAGTGCAAACTGGAAAGTTAGGCTACCAGTTACATAGGGTTTGTCAGATAATTGAGGACATTAGTACTAGGTGCCAGATTAACACCAATAGCTTGCAGGTATCTGAAAGTGTTCTCTTACTTTGATCAGTGTTCCTTTACATTTATCTCATTTACATTTTTATTATGTGCATTTGAAAAAATTCAATTTATGAAATAAGCTTAAAGTACTGCTAGTTTACTCATGTTAGGCTATAATCACATAGGACTACACAATGACCTTAACACATATGTGTTGCTCTCTAATTTTGATCTCCACTGTATATGCACATACTTAGGCTAATACTTTGTTGAAGTACTTTTTGAAATTCTTGCAGTAGTGCTGAAAATTTGTCAGATTGAGAGGGCATCTCCTGGGTCCAGCCCTATTCAGGTGAAATTACGGATGTTCAATTCGATTTAAATGGAACCTGTCAAGTGTAAAAACATTATTAACCTGCAAATATGGGATTAATCTGCAGATTACCTGAGTTTGGAACCTGCTCAGCGCCTGCACATTAAACCCCGCTGCTGGGAGGGAAAGAACTTTAATCCTCCAGTGTTCAGGTTTCAGTCATTGGGGTGGGGCCAGCACAGGTTAAGTTACTGCTCTGTGTCTCAAGAGTGGAGGCTATAACTACGCCATCTTCACTGACTGACAGCTGTTCAGCATTAGACCAGACTGCCATTTAGTCCTGAGGTGAGGTTGCAGCCACCGTTCTCAATACATGGAGCAGGGGCAGAAACCTGAACGTTGATGGGAGCATTAAAGTTCATTTCCTCCCAGCAGCAGGCAGTTACCAGACAGGTTTCAAACCCTATTAACCTGCAGATTAATTAAATATCTGCAGGTTAATAACATTTTTACATGTGACAGTTTCCCTTTAGGTTTGGGGTCTGGCTGGGCCATTCCAAAACTTTGATCTTCTTCTGGCGAATCCATTCTTTTGTTGACTTGGAGGTATACTTAGAATCATAGTGATGCTGAAAGTCAAAAATCCTCTTCATCTTCAGCTTTTTAGCAAAGGCCTGAAGGTTTTAGTGTAAAATTGACTGATATTCAAAGCTGTTCATAATTATTTTTACCTAGCCTAAAGCCCCAGTTCAAGTTTTTGAAAAAAGCCACAAAGCATAATGCTGCCTCTGCCATGCTTCACTGTGGGTATGGTGCAGTGATGAGCAGTGTCAGTTTTGTGTCAAACATACCTTTTGGTATATTGCCAAAATGTTCAGTGTTTTCCCCATACGTTTGGAAAAGGCTTCCAAATGGCTTCCAGATGTAGGTTTTGGCAAACATGAAGAAAAAACAAAAAATCCATGGCATTTTTGGCAATAGATGCTATTTTTGAGTTAAGCTCACTTTTTCGTTTTTTCTTCTTTGGCAAAACATAGTTGGGTTTGGCTGTTTTTCTTTCCACAAAAAGGCTTCTATTTTGCCACCTTACCCAAGGGGCCAGACATATAAAGAATATGGAATAATGTTGTCACGTGCAGTACTCAACCAGTACTTTGCAGAAATTCCTGCAGCTTCTTTAATGTTGCTGTAGGCCTCTTGGCAACCTATCAGACCATTTTTTTTGCAATTTCATCAATTTTTGAGGGCTGTCCAGTTCTACGTAATATCATTGTTGTGTTAAATTTAAGCCACTTCTTGATGATTGTCTTCACAGTGTTCCATGATATATCTAATGCTTTGGAAAAATGTTATACCTTTCTTCTGATTGATAACGTTCAGCAATGAAATCTCTGCTGTTTTTGCATCATGGGAATGCAACTGACAAAATGTCATAGAAAAGTCTACTAGAGTCGCTAAACTTTATATGGGATTAATCAGAATCACTTTAAATGATGGTAACTGTGTGCTTGGTTAACGCTCACCTTGTGAAGTTGTGACAGGCCAAACTCCTAACAACTGCTGTCCCATGGCTGGTGGATAGATTCTACAGGTAAGGCTGGAATCACACGATCGTATAAAAAACCGGTCCATTCTCTTCCAGTAGAGTCGGGCGAGTGGTATCTGCGTTGTTGTCCATGTGTCATGTGAGTGTTATGTGAGTGGGTGAATTTTCTCTCACTTGTTATCCATGTGCTGTCAGTTTGCTGTCTGTGTACAAGCTGCTTTTTTCTCAGCATCTGTTAGTCATTTACAGTCATTTGCAGGAGCATTTACAGTGTTTTATGCTACATGATAGAAATGTATCCATAAAAATGGACATCACTAGGATGATCCGTGTGCCGTCCGTTTTTTTCTCACACCGATTGACTTGTATTGGTGAGTCTCGCACGATTTCGACAACAAATTGCAGCATGATGCGACTTTTCTCTCATCCAGAATCTGTATGAGAAAAAAGCTGACCAACTGCTCTGCCTCATTGACTTACAATAGTCCAAGTGCAATGAGAGATTTTCTCATATTGCACTAGTCCGATTCAAGCAAGCTTAGCACACTTCCCCATTAAAGTTAAGGAACATGTATAGACTATTGTTTCTTATTGCCCCTGTGCTGGTGAATCCATAGTTCTACATACTGTTAACCAGCTCAGGCAGGATTGATAATGAGATAATCATGTACAGAAAAAAATAAATACAGCAATCTACAATCAGAAAGAAACAGAGTAGAAAAAAGCACATTTATCATTATTTGGTTTGATTTTGTAAAAAAATATAGGCCATTCATTCCCTTTCCCTTTATTTTATATTCAGACTGTACAATTGAATACAATATAAGAGTACTGGTGAGAATAAAGCCTTAGGACAAAAACCTAAAGAAACAAAAGGTCAAAGAGACAACCACAATTACAATTATGTCACTGGGAGTAAAGGTATAGAAGCACTTTAATGGAAATAAAGTTAATCCTATCAAAAGTATAAGAGGTAGGGTTGGGGTACATGTCCGTATTTTCTCCACCTGAGAAAAATGGTCCTATTATGCTAATCAGAGTCTGATCAGAGTGGCTTGTTTTTCTCGGAGATGGAGAATTACAACAAATATGTTTGACCTTCTGCATTATGTCAGTCCATGAAAATCAGACTGCATTTGGAAATCATTGCAATGAAGTCCAATTTTTTTCATGGACTTTTAGACTTGTATGGACGAGTGTCATCCGATTCTTGGAGGCAAATTGTGCATGCTGCAAATTTTTTTCCACAAAACCCTCGGTCTGATGAAAAAAATGGACTTGTGCACTGCCTCTGAGAATCGGATGGCACTCAGCAATTTACATCTATAGGTCTGTGAAACAAATCAGCTGTTTGCAATGGTATGCAATTCTCATTAAGAGAAGAGCAGATAATTTGAAATTCAAATTTGATTACTTTATTAAATTTTTCCCCAAAATTTGATTGGCGGAAAATAATTTTGCATGAATCTCAATAACAGAAAGCTTATAATGGCCCGGAAAACACACATGGGGTAGAGAAACGAGAGAGACAATAAAAACGTACACTCTAAAGGACCATTTACATGCAACGACATCGCTAACGAGATGTCGTTGGGGTCACAGAATTCGTGACGCACATCCGGCCTCGTTAGCGACGTCGTTGCGTGTAACACGTACGAGCGACCGCTAATGATCAAAATTACTCACCTAATCGTTGATCATTGACACGTCGTTCATTTTCATAATATCGTTGCTCGGGCTGGACGCAGGTTGTTCATCATTCCTGAGGCAGCACACATTGCTACGTGCGACATCCAAGGAACGACGAATAACACCGTACCTGTGTCCTCCGGCAATGAGGTGGGTGTGTCTTTCCTTGGGCTGCTCTCCGCCCCTCCGCTTCTATTGGCTGCCTGCCGTGTGACGTCGCTGTGACACCACACGAACCGCCTCCTTTGAAAAGAGGCAGTTCGCCGGCCACAGCGACATTGCTAGGGAGGTAAGTATGTGTGACGGGGACTAACGATATTGTGCGCCACGGGCAGCGATTTGCCCGTGACGCATAAACGACGGGGGTGGGTGTGAAATGGGCCTTAAAGGAAAGTGAGAGGACCGCACCTTACCATAAGAGCTTACATGTTACAAGTAAGAAAGAGAGTGTATCCTGCTGATCATGAGAGTTTACACTTTAAAGACTAAAGACTAAAGACTAAAGAAAAAGAAATAGAGGACCCCAGTGACTGAAAGAGCTTCAAGTCTACAAAAGCAAGAGACTACAGAAATGGAAAATGACTCTACCATACAAACTTTGCTCCACTGGAAACTGCTGATCTTTGATAACCTGAGACTGACTTCCACTGTTTGAGGTATGATAATCGCTGGGCTGTCACACCTGCAGGGCTTTACAGGGATGTTGATGCGGCAATACAAAATTTAAAATGATGTTAGTCCACACTCTGCTGTTTCATTAGTGTGAAAAATGGTGAATGGTAAGTTTTTCTATTTTGTGAATCAAATCTCAAAATGTTTAAATGCGTAAATTAAACTGGAATCTTATCCTCCGCGAATCGATCTGCTCATCTTTACTATTAATAATTCACTCATGAAGAATAAGTCACTTTATACCCTCAAAGCATGTATGTTTTTTTATTCAGATATATACACTATGTTTGTTTTTATTTATTTTTATAGGCTATGGTTCAATTTCAAGTCATGGCGACTTGATGGATGAAAGATTGTCACTGCGGTGACTTGCACTGTTGCTAAGCACTGTCATACTCACTGCAGTCACTGCTCTGCTCTCCCCAACCTCAGTTTCTCCTTCTGAGCTGACTCCTGTAGCATTTTTAACTCTGCTGCATCCTCCTACTGCTGATAAGTTCCCACCTGGTATTGGGATATTAAAAAAAAAAACTGACCTGCACATCCTACAAGTGTGTATAGGTGCCAGCTGAAAAAACATAACAAATACAAGATACATACAGCTGCACACAAAATGCCATCAATGTATAAGGGAACTCTGGTACTGCATTACTGCTATATGAATAAATGAGATTTTTAGTTTATGAATTGGCCAATGCATGTAAGCCCGGAAACAAACGGCAAGGTAAATCTCAATATTCCGGGTACCTAACTAAAATGCCACTATCTAGGTTTAAAACATCCATGTGGAGTGGCGGATTGCTCAGTCAGAAAAAGACTCACTACAAATATTTAAAAAAAAACCTGACCCACCCTATAAACCAGGCTCTGCTCATAATCCTTGTACCAGGAGTCCTAGCTGCCCAGGCATGGAGGTTAGTCCAGATAGTGGCAATTCAAGTTAGATTTTTTAGTCTAGCTGCCCATACACGGATGTTTTTAACCTAGATAGTGGCATTTTAGTTAAGTACCGGGAATATTGAGATTTACCTTGCCATTGGTTTCCGGGCTTACATGCATTGGCCAATTCATAAACTAAAAATCTCATTTTTTCATATAGCAGTAATGCAGTACCAGAGTTCTGGTTATAGGGAGGCACAGCCAGACTCGGTAGGAATTTAACCCAACTGTGCAGAATTTAGGTACTCTCATTAATCCCAAAGTAGCATCGACTTCATCAAGCAGCTCCACCCACCACTCGTCACCTGATGTAGGTTCTTGTTCAGTTATTTGTCAAGTTTCCTGCAAGGTGTTCTAGTTATGTCTCTTTCGTTTTTTGACCTAGCTTACCTTCTTAGGCCCTGTGCCCACGCTACGGATTTACAGCGGATTCTGCCGCGGATTTGTCGTGGATTTGCTGTAGAAAATGTGTTTAACATTACTGCAGTCATTCCCCAGCAAATTCTATGGGTTTTAAAAATTGCTATGTGCATACTGCATTTTTTTATACCCGCGGATTTACCCGCGGATTTTCCACTTCAGAATTAATGAGCATGTCACTTCTTTTCCGCAGGTACCTGCGTTTTTTTGCCATAGATAATGGTAAAAACCACGGGGACCAATTTGCGGAAAATCAGTGGTAAATCTACGGTAAATCCGCTGCAAACCCGGAGCAAAAACGCGGGTGTGGATTCTTTCAGAGGGTCCGACTTTTTATTAAGAAAAAGTCACTTTCTAGTGTGCACATAGCATAAAATTAATAGCATCTTTAGAAATATATTTACTTAGAATATTGGTGACGTATTTAGTAGTTCAACACTTATTTCAGCCGCTGTATATGTACGGTATATTTTACCATTTATTGCCTTTGTTTTTCTTTGGATCGGTTGTATTAAGCTGGACTCACACAAACGTTTGAAAAAACGGTCCCTTTCTCATCCAGGAGAGCAAGACGATTTTTTTCCCACTTGTCATCCATGTGCAATCTCTAGAACAAAGGGAGACAGGGCAGCACTCACCGATAATCTGGGACTATTTTATTTTTCAATGCTGACAGGTGAAACGGACATGAGGGAATGCAGGGAGGGGAGCACGAGGACTCGTGCTCCCCTCCCTGCATTCCCTCATGTCCGTTTCACCTGTCAGCATTGAAAAATAAAATAGTCCCAGATTATCGGTGAGTGCTGCCCTGTCTCCCTTTGTTCTATGGATATACTTGTTAAAATTTGGGCAATAGCACCTCGGTAAGGGGCTGTGTTGGATCCATCAAGATCAGACAAAAGGCTTATTGTGACATCTGACAAGCCAAAGGATATTACCAAGGAAACTTCACACTGAATTGTGTCTGGTACGGAAATACTACACTACCTCCAGTATAGGTAAGCAGTGCGGTGCACATTCCTCTTTTATATTTCAAAATCCATGTGCAATCTGTTTTTTTCTCAGCAGCTATTAGTGATTTACAGTCATTTACAGGACCATTTACAGTGTTTTATGCTACGATAGAATTTTATCCGAAGAAAATGGATGTTACTAGGATGGTCCGTGTGACATCAGTTGTTTTTTTTGTGAATCAGATTATATTCGAATAAAGAACATGTTTACAAGTTATAGGATAGGCAACATATGATATAGAGTAGAATAACAAATCTTGGAGGTAATAAGTAATACAACACTTTTCTAATTGCATAATAAGTCCTTGGATTACACACTTCAGGTCAGACCATCATCACCCATGTAATAGCTTTGCTTTGGAGATGATGCCCACTGGGTGACCAATAATCCGACCCCATTCAAAAATATATGCAGCCTCGTTTAGAAACGGAAGGCAACATAGATGCACAAAGTCCCTGAGATGGCAATCCTTTCTAACAATGTAAACATAACATAAAATGTACAAAGAGGAAAGAAAGATGAGAAAAGAGGAAATGTAGGGGGAGAGGGAAAAGAAAAGAAGGACCAAGAAGATGTCTCGTCTAGGTCGTGTGCAGCCCCCGGCACTTTTGTTTTGTGGAATGGACAATCACAGAGGTCTCACGCACCCAACTGAGGCTTAAAGCCATAGTACCAGGTCTGGTGTCTCTCTATACATAATCCACGGCGCCCACAGCCTGAACACTCGCTCCCCCAAGTCAGACACCTGGCCGACCAGCTCCTCCATCCTATAGATCTAGTTAATCTCGACCACCAGTTCAGCCCGCGAGGGCACTTTGGTCTGCCTCCAGTACCTTGGGATTAATCTCCTTGCCCCCATCAAAAAATGCCTTAACAGGCTTCTCTTGAAGTTGGCGATCGAAATATTGCTTAAGGAAAGAAGAGCCAGTTCCGGCGTCGGCTCAAACCTAGTGGATGACACTTTATTTAGAAGTGCAAACACGTCTAGCCAAAAATATTGTATGAGAGGACAAGACCACCACATGTGGATGTATGAGCCTCTATCATTTGAGCATCTCCAGCAATCTTCAGAGACAGATGGGAACATGGAATGAATTCTGGAGGGGCAGTGATACCACCTAGAAACTATTTTGTAGCCCCGTTCCTGTGATGCTACATCCAGCGACGACTTGTGGGTAAAGAGTAATATTTTTGAGTGTTCCTCATGCGTGAGGTGTCTCCCAAAATCCACCTCCCATTTCAAGAAGAAAGGAACATCATCCTCCTGTCTAGACAACTCAATCTGGAACATTTTGTATAGCAGGGCAATGGTGTGTTCCAGAGGCTCTCCCCCCAGACACAGAGACTCAAAGGGCGTCAATGGCCTATAAAAGTTAGTTTGTGGTGAAAGGGAGTTAATAAAGCTCTTCAATTGCTCATAACCAAGCCAAGCTCCTGCGGGAGTGCGGTTGTCAGGAAAGAAAGAATGAAGGGGCCTCATACCCACATTGGACACTAGATCCCTCATTATAGACGCCATGCCTCTGGACATGAGAAGAAATATGTTACCTGTTAAATCTGTCGGGAGTAGAGAATTATTGTGTAAAGGTGTCAGTGGTCCAGGTATAGTGTAGATGCCCAGGAGTGCGTATGAACTCCTGAGAAATGAGGACAAGCTCTTTACGAGGAACGGCCTGGCCTGAGTGCACGGGTGCGAAGGGGCTGGCGACCACAACGCTATGAGAGGGGCGAAGTCTGTCTGAGACATCTCCATCTCTACCTCCACCCAGCACTTAGAGGTTTTGTTATGGCAGAGATCCAGAAGGCATGTCCCCAATGAAGCAAGGTGATATTTTTGAGGTCTGGAAGGCCTGTCCCCCCTGCAAGTCTAGGCTTGTTCAGGACTCTATAGGCCAGCCGAAGGCGTCTGTGTGCCCAGACGAATCTGGTTATGGCTGTTTTTAATCGTGAAAAAAGGGAAGCAGGTGAGGCAGAATATCCATCTTTATGGCATTTATCCTGCATAACCAGGATATTGGCAGCTTATTCCATTTCAGGAGATCTGCCTCTATCTTCCCCAAAACTTTAAGGATATTAGCTCCGTACAAGGACGAGACATCAGCAGTAGAGATGAGCGAACCTCTAGAGGCTCGAGTTCGGTTCGTCGAACGGAGGCCGCGTTCGAGTTCAGTTCGGCGAGCCGTTCGACGAACCTCTCGAACCCCATTGAAACCAATGGGAGGCAAACACAAACACATAAAAACACATTATAAATGTACACATACAGTTAATAAACATTGCCATAACACTTACCTGTCCCCGCGATGCGTCCTGCACTCTGTCTCCCACCGCTTTTTCTTCCGATAATCGCTGCGTCCTCGCAGTAACCAGCACCAGCATAGGACCTATTGTGACGTCAAAATAGCCATGTGACCAGTCACGTGCCTATTATCTCATTGGCTACAGACTGGTCACATGGCTTTGACGTCATGCTAGGTCCTGTCAGTACATCTCTCCAGTACGCGGTGATTGTTTGTGTGTCTCCGTGTACCAGCGACATGCTCTGGCATACGGTCGACTCCCCATTCTGCTTCCCCGTTCCGTTATTCACCGGCTGCCACAGCCAGTCAATAACGGAGATCACCGTTGCTATTGCAACACGCCTGTCAGCGGTGACGTCACCGCTTACAGGCAGCAGCCTCTAGTCACACACTAAGTGATTACTGCACGGGAATAGCAGCGTCTTCCCCCATGCAGCGCTGCAGATGTAGCAGAGCTGCATGGGTTGAAGGAGAAAGAAGACAGAAGAGCAGGATCGTGGAGGGATAAAAGGGAGTAATAAACATGGAGTTTCTAGTGTGTCTGTGTATTTATTTCTGTTAAAGTATTTTTTCTCTGTGTGGTGACTTTTTTTAACCCTTTATTGGAGATTCTTAATGGCCGGGTCAAACTTGCCTGACATTAAGAATCTCTGACTTAATACTAGCTAGTAAAACAAAGCTAGTATTAACTCATAATTACCCAGCAAGCCACCCGGCTTCAGGGCAGCTGGAAGAGTTGGATACAGCGCCAGATGATGGCGCTTCTATGAAAGCACCATTTTCTGGGGCGCCTGCAGATTGCAATTCGCAGCAGAGGGGCCCAGAAAGCTCGGACTAACCTGTGCTGCGGATTCTAATCCTCAGCTGCCTAGTTGTACCTGGCTGGACACAAAAATATGGCGAAGCTCACATCATTTGTTTTTTAATTATTTCATGAGATAAGTGAAATAATTAGAAAAAATGGGCTTCCCTAGATTTTTGGTTCCCAGCCGGGTACAAATAAGCAGCTGGGGGTTGGGTCAGCCCGTAGGTGCCTGCTGTACCTCGTTAGCATACAAAAACATGGCAAAGCCCACGTCATTTTCTTGGTGGGCAAAAAACTCCTGCATACAGTCCTGGATGGAGTATGCTGAGCATTGTCGTTCTGCAGCTGCTGTCTGCTCTCCTCAATATAGACAGACAGCAGCTGCAGAACTATAAGGCTCAGCATACTCCATCCAGGACTGTATGCAGGAGGTTTTTGCCCCCCGAAAAAATTATGTGGGCTTCGCCATGTTTTTGTATGCTAGCCAGGTACAGCAGGCAGCTACGAGCTACACCCAACCCCCAGCTGCGTATTTGTACCTGGCTGGGAACTAAAAATATAGGGAAGCCTTTTTTTTATTAATTATTTCATGAATTTCATGAAATAATTAAAAAACAAATGACGTGGGCTTCACCATATTTTTGTATGCTAGCTAGGTACAGCAGGCAGCTACGGGCTGCCCCCAACCCCCAGCTGCCTATTTGTACCTGGCTGGGAACCAAAAATATAGGGAAGATAGTTTTTTTTTTATTATTTCACTTATTTCATGAAATAATTAAAAAACAAATGACGTGGGCTTCGCCATATTTTTGTGTCCAGCCAGGTACAACTAGGCAGCTGGGGATTGGAATCCACAGCACAGGTTGGCCTGAGATTTCTGGGCCCCTCTGCTGCAAATTGCAGTCCGCAGCCACCCCAGAAAATGGCGCTTTCATAGAAGCACCATCTTCTGGCGCTGTATCCAACTCTTCCAGCTGCCCTGGTGACGGGTGGCTCGCTGAGTAATAATAGGGTTGGGGATAGCTGTATATTATCAACTGGCCCTAAGCCCGAAATTCATGGTGTCACGCCAATATTAGACATGGCTACCATGAATTTCTAGTACAGATAAAAAAGAACACAACACACAGAAAAATATTTTTATTATAAATACAGTTAGGTCCAGAAATATTTGGACAGTGACACAATTTTCGCGAGTTGGGCTCTGCATGCCACCACATTGGATTTGAAATGAAACCTCTACAACAGAATTCAAGTGCAGATTGTAACGTTTAATTTGAAGGTTTGAACAAAAATATCTGATAGAAATTGTAGGAATTGTACACATTTCTTTACAAACACTCCACATTTTAGGAGGTCAAAAGTAATTGGACAAATAAACCAAACCCAAAAAAAAAATTTTTATGTTCAATATTTTGTTGCGAATCCTTTGGAGGCAATCACTGCCTTAAGTCTGGAACCCATGGACATCACCAAACGCTGGGTTTCCTCCTTCTTAATGCTTTGCCAGGCCTTTACAGCCGCAGCCTTCAGGTCTTGCTTGTTTGTGGGTCTTTCCGTCTTAAGTCTGGATTTGAGCAAGTGAAATGCATGCTCAATTGGGTTAAGATCTGGTGACTGACTTGGCCATTGCAGAATGTTCCACTTTTTTGCACTCATGAACTCCTGGGTAGCTTTGGCTGTATGCTTGTGGTCATTGTCCATCTGTACTATGAAGCGCCGTCTGATCAACTTTGCAGCATTTGGCTGAATCTGGGCTGAAAGTATATCCCGGTACACTTCAGAATTCATCCGGCTACTCTTGTCTGCTGTTATGTCATCAATAAACACAAGTGACCAAGTGCCATTGAAAGCCATGCATGCCCATGCCATCACGTTGCCTCCACCATGTTTTACAGAGGATGTGGTGTGCCTTGGATCATGTGCCGTTCCCTTTCTTCTCCAAACTTTTTTCTTCCCATCATTCTGGTACAGGTTGATCTTGGTCTCATCTGTCCATAGAATACTTTTCCAGAACTGAGCTGGCTTCATGAGGTGTTTTTCAGCAAATTTAACTCTGGCCTGTCTATTTTTGGAATTGATGAATGGTTTGCATCTAGATGTGAACCCTTTGTATTTACTTTCATGGAGTCTTCTCTTTACTGTTGACTTAGAGACAGATACACCTACTTCACTGAGAGTGTTCTGGACTTCAGTTGATGTTGTGAACGGGTTCTTCTTCACCAAAGAAAGTATGCGGCGATCATCCACCACTGTTGTCATCCGTGGACGCCCAGGCCTTTTTGAGTTCCCAAGCTCACCAGTCAATTCCTTTTTTCTCAGAATGTACCCGACTGTTGATTTTGCTACTCCAAGCATGTCTGCTATCTCTGTGATGGATTTTTTCTTTTTTTTCAGCCTCAGGATGTTCTGCTTCACCTCAATTGAGAGTTCCTTAGACCGCATGTTGTCTGGTAACAGCAACAGCTTCCAAATGCAAAACCACACACCTGTAATCAACCCCAGACCTTTTAGCTACTTCATTGATTACAGGTTAACGAGGGAGACGCCTTCAGAGTTAATTGCAGCCCTTAGAGTCCCTTGTCCAATTACTTTTGGTCCCTTGAAAAAGAGGAGGCTATGCATTACAGAGCTATGATTCCTAAACCCTTTCTCCGATTTGGATGTGAAAACTCTCATATTGCAGCTGGGAGTGTGCACTTTCAGCCCATATTATATATATAATTGTATTTCTGAACATGTTTTTGTAAACAGCTAAAATAACAAAACTTGTGTCACTGTCCAAATATTTCTGGACCTAACTGTAAAACACAACACAATTAGTGACTCCATCTTTATTGAAATAAAGAACCCCCCTCCGCAGTAATCCTGGGTCAAGGGTACCGCGCCATCAAATCCGGATCCATTATCATTAAAGATGAGCGAACCGGTCGCGGTTCGGCTCGAGGTCGGCTCACCGAACGGGGGTACCGTTCGAGTTCGGTTCGTCGAACGTTCGACGAACCGAACTAGAACCAATAGGCTATAATGGGAGGCAATCACAAACACATAAAAATGCATGATAAATGTACACAAACAGTTAATAAACATTGCCATAACACTTACCGGTCCTCGCGATCCCTTCTGCACTCTGTCTCCTGCAGCTATTCCATCCGATGATCGCTGAATCCTCCCGTGACTGGCACTGCCAGCAGAGATGCAGGACCTGTCGTGACGTCAAAATAGCCATGTGACCAGTCACGTGGCTATTATCTCATTGGCTACAGACTGGTCACATGACTATGACGCGTCATGTAGGACCTGCGAGTGCATCTCTCCGGTACACGGTGCACATATGTGTATCGCCGTGTACCGGCGACATGCTCTAGCACACGGTCGACTCCCCATTCCGTTAGGGACCGGCTGACACAGCCGGTCATTAACGGAGATCACCGTTGCCATAGCAACGCAGTTAGCGGTGACATCACCGCTAACCGCAGCTCCGAGAGCACCGTTGCTATGGTAACGCGTCTGTCAGCGTTACCGCTGTTACCGCTGACAGCCAGCACTGATCACTCACGGAGTGAAGGCTGCACGCTGCTTCCCGATTGTAGTGAGGATTGTGCTGAGGATGAGGTTCCCCAGCCCCAAGTGATGGGCTGGTGAACCTCATCCTCACTACAATCGTCACTACTACTACACTAGTGAGGATTGTACTGAGGATGAGGTTCCCCAGCCCCAAGTGATGGGCTGGTGAACCTCATCCTCACTACAATCGTCACTACTACTACACTAGAAAGAAAGAAGACAGAAGAGCAGGATCGTGGAGGGCTGACAGGGGGTAATAAAGATGGAGTCTCTAATGTGTCTGTGTATTTATTTCTATTAAAGTATTTTTTCTCTGTGTGGTGTTTTTTTTTAACCCTTTATTGGAGATTCTTAATGGCCGGGTCAAACGTGCCTGACATTAAGAATCTCTGGCTTAATACTGGCTAGTAAAACAAAGCCAGTATTAACTCATGATTACCCAACAAGCCACCCGGCTCCAGGGCTGTTGGAAGAGTTGGATACAGCGCCAGATGATGGCGCTTCTATGAGAGCGCCATTTTCTGGGACGGCTGCGGACTGAAATCCGCAGCAGAGGTGCCCAGAAACCTCGGGCTAACCTGTGCTGCGGATTCCAATCCCCAGCTGCCTAGTTGTACCCGGCTGGACACAAAAATGGGGCGAAGCCCATGTCATTTGTTTTTTAATTATTTCATGAAATAAGTGAAATAATTAAAAAAAAATGGGGTTCCCTATATTTTTGGTTCCCAGCCGGGTACAAATAGGCAACTGGGGGTTGGAGGCAGCCCCTGGCTGCCTGCTGTACCTGGCTAGCATACAAAAATATGGCGAAGCCCACGTAATTTTTTTGGTGGGCAAAAATCTTCTGCATACAGTCCTGGATGGAGTATGCTGAGCCTTGTAGTTCTGCAGCTGCTGTCTGCTCTTCTCCATACAGACAGACAGCAGCTGCAGAACTACAAGGCTCAGCATACTCCATCCAGGACTGTATGCAGAAGTTTTTTGCCCCCTGAAAAAATTATGTGGGCTTCGCCATATTTTTGTATGCTAGCCAGGTACAGCAGGCAGGTACGGCTGCCCCCAACCCCCAGTTGCCTATTTGTACCCGGCTGGGAACCAAAAATAAAGGGAAGCCCTTTTTTAATTATTTCATGAATTTCATGAAATAATTAGAAAACAAATGACGTAGGCTTCGCCCCATTTTTGTGTCCAGCCAGGTACAACTAGGCAACTGGGGATTGGAATCCGCAGCACAGGTTGGCCTGAGCTTTCTGGGCCCCACTGCTGCAAATTGCAGTCTGCAGCCGCCTCAGAAAATGGCACTTTCATAGAAGCGCCATCTTCTGGCGCTGTATCCAACTCTTCCAGCACCTGCCTGCTGTACCTGGCTAGCATACAAAAATATGGCGAAGCTCACGTCCTTTTTTTGTAGTTTTTTGGCAAAAAAATTAAAAAATGCTTCCCTGGATTTTCCATTGCCAGTGAAGGTAACACCAAGCAGTGGGGGTTAGCAGCCAGTAGCTGCTTGGATTACCCTTAGCTAGCAATACAAAAAATGCAGCGGGAGCCCATATATATTTTTTTTAATTATTTATTTAAATAACTAAAAATAAAATGGGCTTCCCTGTATTTTGATTGCTGGACATCACAGTGCTGTAAAAATAAATCTTTAAAAAAATGACGTAGCGCTCCGCGGTACTTTTGATTCTCAGCAGATAAAGCAGACAGCTATGGGTTGCCACCCCCATCTGCCTGCCGTTACCTTGGTTGGCAATCAAAATACAGGGAAGCCCATTAATTTTTTCTATTTAAAAAATAGTTAAAAAAAAAAATGACGTTGGGTCCCCCCATTTTTGATAGCCAGCTAGGGTAAAGCAGACGGCTGTAGCCTGAAAACCACAGCTGGCAGCTTTACCGTGGTTGGGGATCCAATGTGGAGGTCCCCTCAGGCTCTTTTTTATAATTATTTTATAAATATTAATAATTACACAATAAAAGTAGGGTCCCCCCCAAATTGGATCACCAGCCAAGGTAAAGCGGACAGCTGTGGTCTGGTATTCTCAGGGTGGGAAGGTCCATAGTTATTGGGCCTTCACAGCCTAAAAATAGCAGGCCGCAGGCACCCCAGATGTGGCGCATCCACTAGATGCGCCAATCCTGGCGCTTCACCCCAGCTCATCCCGTGCCCTGGTGCAGTGGCAAACCGGGTAATAAATCGGGTTGATACTAGCTGTAAAGTCACCTGAGATCAAGCCCAGCAGTTTGTGATGTCATGGCGTCTATTAGATACCCAACATCATAAACTGTCAGTACTAACAAAAAAAAAAAAAAAATCGACAAAAGAAATTTATTTGAAAAAACAGTCCCCAAAACATTTCCTCTTTCACCAATTTATTGTAAGAAAAAAAATAAAGGGGTCCCACGACGACTCTGGACCGTCTAGAATATGGGGGGGAGACACTCAGGGAACGTATCCCCCATTTTCTAGGAGTGCGGACCCTTCATGTGAGGAGTGTGGGTGCAATGAATCTGCACTCACTCTCCCCGGGTCCACAGCAGCAGAGTCCATGTCGTAATGGTTGCTACCAAAGCTGCAATGCCCTGCTCATGAGGTAAGGGCATGCCTAATCAGGAGAACTACTGTAGAGGAAGCTCTGCTCACTGGTATATAGGTGCTCAGAGGTAATAATAGATAAAATTAGTGAGTAACCTCGGCACTCTAAATCTCCCAGACTAAGTCAGTAAGTCACAACGGATAGTAATGCAAAATCACTCTTTATTGGTCCGTATTAAGAAAAAATTTTTTTCATAAGCATATATGTTTTTGTCCAAAACAAGTTACAAATGACGTTTCGGCCTGAGCCTTCATCAGATTAGACTTATCTGCTTGTAATCATGAAAAATGACAATAATCAGTATCACATAAGAGTGAGAGAACAATAACATAAACTCGAACAATGTAGAGGTACAATTGGGATGCAGCAAAAAAATTGCAACACAGCAAGAAATGAAACACATGATACAAATGTCATAATACAGTACAAGGACAATATAGTAATGACAAATATGGGGTCAGAGTAGGCTTAGACAGCTCTGGTACGAAAGAGATGTCAATCATAAAGTAACATGTGCAGTAGGTGTAGAGCTACAGTATGCATGGCAGAGCTAATGGGTAGACTGACCATAGAAAAAGAACGGAGAAAAAGTGGAGAAAAAGTGGAGAAAAAATGGAGAAAAAATGAAGAAAAAGTGGAGAAAAAGTGGAGAAAAAAATGGATAAAAAGTGGAGAAAAAGTGGAGAAAAAAATGGAGAAAAAGTGGAGAAAAAGTGGAGAAAAAGTGGAGAAAAAGTGGAGAAAAAAATGGAGAAAAAGTGGAGAAAAAGTGGAGAAAAAATGGAGAAAAAGTGGAGAAAAAGTGGAGTAAAAATGGAGAAAAAGTGGAGAAAAAATGGAGAAAAAAATGTAGAAAAAGTGGAGAAAAAGTGGAGAAAAAAATGGAGAAAAAGTGGAGAAAAAGTGGAGAAAAAATGGAGAAAAAGTGGAGAAAAAGTGGAGTAAAAATGGAGAAAAAGTGGAGAAAAAGTGGAGAAAAAGTGGAGAAAAAGTGGAGTAAAAATGGAGAAAAAGTGGAGAAAAAATGGAGAAAAAAATGGATAAAAAGTGGGGAAAAAGTGGAGAAAAAGTGGAGAAAAAAATGGAGAAAAAGTGGAGAAAAAGTGGAGAAAAAGTGGAGAAAAAATGGAGAAAAAGTGGAGAAAAAGTGGAGAAAAAGTGGAGAAAAAGTGGAGAAAAAGTGGAGTAAAAATGGAGAAAAAGTGGAGAAAAAGTGGAGAAAAAGTGGAGAAAAAGTGGAGAAAAAGTGGAGTAAAAATGGAGAAAAAGTGGAGAAAAAGTGGAGAAAAAATGGATAAAAAGTGGATAAAAAGTGAAGAAAAAGTGGAGAAAAAAATGGAGAAAAAATGGAGAAAAAGTGGAGAAAAAGTGGAGAAAAAGTGGAGAAAAAGTGGAGAAAAATGGAGTAAAAATGGAGAAAAAGTGGAGAAAAAGTGGAGAAAAAGTGGAGAAAAAAATGGAGAAAAAGTGGAGAAAAAGTGGAGAAAAAATGGAGAAAAAGTGGAGAAAAAGTGGAGAAAAAGTGGAGTAAAAGTGGAGAAAAAGTGGAGAAAAAGTGGAGAAAAAATGGAGAAAAAAGTGGAGAAAAAGTGGAGTAAAAATGGAGAAAAAGTGGAGAAAAAGTGGAGAAAAAGTGGAGAAAAAATGGAGAAAAAGTGGAGAAAAAGTGGAGAAAAAGTGGAGCACCCTTTGGTGCCTTTCATGTGGCACTAAGGGGTGCTTAGCTTTGTAGTTCATCCCGTGCCCTGGTGCGGTGGCAAACGGGGTAATATATGGGGTTAATACCAGATGTGTAATGTCACCTGACATCAAGCCCTGGGGTTGGTGAGGTCAGGCGTCTATCAGATACCCGGCATCACCAACCCAGTCAGTAATAAAAAAAATAGACGACAAACACATTTGTATTTGAAAAAACACTCCCCAAAACATTCCCTCTTTAACCAATTTATTAGAATGAAAAACAAATCCAGGTCTGGTGTAATCCAAAGGGTTGCCATGACGATCCACACTGTCCCAGTCAATGAAGAGCAGGATGTTCCCCATTGGCTGGGAGAGCAATGCAGTGACCTGAGCTAACATCAATGGGTCAGCCCAGGTCACTGCAGGGGATGACAAGTGCTGCTGTCAGCGAGGTACATTACCTGCGCTGATCTCCAGCACACTGACAGCCCCTGTCACTGAGTTCAATGACCGGCGTCTTCACACCAAGTATCGCGAGAGGCCCGTGACGTCACCGCTAGTCAGTCTCGGGTCGGAAGCGAGAGGTGATGTGACAAGCGGCGGCCATGGAGGACAGTGACAGCGCTGAGGTCGGGATGGCGGGTTTTCATCACCGCAGGTAAGCCGAGCGGGACCATGTGTGTGTGTGTGTGTATGTGAGTGTGTGTGTGTGTATGTGTGTGTGTGGGTGTGTGTATGTGTGTGTGTGTGTGTACATGTGTACATGCCGCGGGCAGGAGGGGGCGGAGTGAGCTGAGCGGGGAAGTGTGGGCTTCCTGCACGTAACTAGGATATACATCGGGTTACTAACCAAAGCGCTTTGCTTGGATACCCGATGTTTATCTTGGTTACCAGCTTCTGGCAGGCTGCCAGCAATGGCTCCTGCTCACTGTAGCTGTAAAAAGCCCTGCTTTTTGCTGCTAGAACCGTTCTCGAACGTATCTAGAACTATCGAGCTTTTGCAAAAAGCTCGAGTTCTAGTTCGATCTCGAACAACCCCAAAAATCACTCTAGCCTAGAACTGGAGAACCACGAACCGCGAACCGCGCTCAACTCTAATTATCATCTGATTGGTTTGCTGGAAGGCAAAGCGATCAGATGATGTGTCAGGTTCAAGGGCCTGAATCACATGACACAGCAGCTGATTATATAAACGGCTTTCATACAATCAGCTGATGCATCAGTGCAAAAAAAAACCCAAAAATCTACACACTTCTGTGCAGACTCCTGTCCGACGGACAAAAAAAAAGAGAGAGAGAGAGAAAGAGAGAGAGAAAGAGAGAGAGAGAAAGAAAGAGAGAGAAAGAAAGAAAGAGAGAGCAAGAAGGAAAAAGAGAGCAAGAAGTAAAGAAAGCAAGAAGGAAAGAAAGAGCAAGAAGGAAAGAAAGAGCAAGAAAGAAAGAGAGAGCAAGAAAGAAAGAAAGAGCAAGAAAGAAAGAAAGAAAGAAATAAGGAAAGAGCAAGAAAGAAAGAAAGAAAGAAAGAGCAAGAAAGAAAGAAAGAAAGAGCAAGAAAGAAAGAAAGCGCAAGCAAGAAAGAGCAAGAAAGAAAGAAAGAAAGAGCAAAAAAGAAAGAAAGAAAGAAAGGAAGAGCAAGAAAGAAAGAAAGAAAGAAAGAGCAAGAAAGAAAAAAAGAGCAAGAAAGAAAGAGCAAGAAAGAAAGAGCAAGAAAGAAAGCAAGAAAGAGCAAGAAAGAAAAAAAGAGCAAGAAAGAAAGAGAAAGAAAGAAAGAGCAAGAAAGAAAGAGCAAGAAAGAAAGATAGAGCAAGAAAGAAATAAAGCAAAAAAGAAAGAAAGAAAGAGGAAGAAAGAAAGAGCAAGAAAGAAAGAGCAAGAAAGAAACGGCAAGAAAGAAAGAGCAAGAAAGAAAGAAAGAAAGTGCAAGATAGAAAGAAAGAAAGAAAGAGCAAGAAAGAAAGGAAGAGCAAGAAAGAAAGAGCAAGAAAGAAAGAAAGAGCAAAAAAGAAAGAAAGAAAGAGCAAGAAAGAAAGGAAGAGCAAGAAAGAAAGAAAGAGCAAGAAAGAAAGAGCAAGAAAGAAAGAGCAAGAAAGCAAGAAAGAGCAAGAAAGAAAGAAAGAAAGAGCAAGAAAGAAAGAAAGAGCAAGAAAGAAAGAAAGAAAGAAAGAAAGAGCAAGAAAGAAAGAAGGAGCAAGAAAGAAAGAAGGAGCAAGAAAGAAAGAAAGAGCTCTATCTATTCAGCTACTCGCGCCAATGAGAAAAATAGGCAGATTTCGTTATCTTGAGCTCTGCAAAGCAGAGTGAAGTCTGAGGTGACAGGCGATTCTCTTCATGTGCTACGTGGAGAGGAGACAGAGCACTCGTGTTCTGTAGCAGAGCTGACAGTGTCGTGTGGATTACGTCGGACCTGAATGTGTACTTTGGGATTAATAAAGAGGTAAATTAGTTTTTTTTGTCTTTTATTCCAAATAACGGATTTTTTGCTGTGTGTGTTTCTTTACTTTCACTTTATAAATAAATAATAATTATAATTTAAAATTAAAAATAAAAATACAAAAAAAAAAATTCTTTACCAGGACCGGGGCTACGTAGACCTGATACAGAGCGATGGTGTTCTACAGTGCTGCTACATTTTCAGGGAGCAGAGCTGACAGTGTCGTGTGGATTACGTCGGACCTGGAGTGGTATTTGGTGATTAATAAAGGGGTGAAATAGGGTGGTTTTTTGTCTTTTATTCCAAATAAAGGATTTTTCGCTGTGTGTGTTTCTTTACTTTAACTTTCAGTTTAATCATGGAAGGTATCTCGGGGAGACGCCTGGCATGATTAAACTCATTATTACCCTGATTACCACCGCACCAGGGCAATTCGGGATGAGCTGGGTGGACTAATTGTTGTTTAGGGAGGTCAGAAAAATGACCCTTAATATTGTATAAATTTTGATAATATTCCCTAAAGCATTGCAATATCCCCTTTATGTTCTGGATTTTTTTCCCCTGTTTATCATTTATGAATGGTACGTGAGTAGCCAAGTTACGTGGGTGTAGTGCTCTGGACACAAACCAGCCGCTCCTATTCTCATACTGGTAGAACTTGCCCTTAAGTCTTTACCTCCAGCATCGTGTTCTCTGGTCTAAGATGGACAGCAGTTTCTACCTGGCTGTAGATAATTGACCATATATGTCCTGCGCATTTGTGCGTTTGTGGGCAGACTCTAGGTCAGAGATCTGGGAAGAAAGCGTTTTGATCTCCTCCATTCTTTCCTTTTTAAGCTGACTGCCATGTTTTATGAGGACTCCTCTCAGGACACATTTTAATGCCTCCCACTTCATGGATGGGGCAGATTGGTCAGCCATGTGATCCAGTGTGAAGTTTGAGATTGTCTGGGTCACGTCTGCCAAGCATAACGTATCCTGCAATAAGCTCTCATTGAGGCGCTATGTGAATCCTGACCTTTCTGCTTTGCCAAATTGTATGGAAAGATATATAGGGGCGTGGTCAGACCAAAGGATGGAGTCTAACTTTGTGTTCAAGTAGAAATCTGGGAGCGTCTGGGATATGAAGAAATAGTCAATCCTGCTGTAAAGTCAGTGTGGCATGGAGTAGTAGGTGTAGTCTCTCGTGTCTGGGTGAAGAACCCTCCAGGTGTCCACCAGCTTCAGGCCCTGCACTGTCTTTTAACTTTATCTATAGAGGAGTGAAGATATGAGAACTTACCCGAGGAGTATTCCATGCACGGATCCATTGGCAAATTGACGTCGCCACCGAGTATCACAGGAAGGGGACCTGCGAAGTCCTCCAGTAATGTCTGACATCTGGCTCCGAACCCCTGCTGGTCCTTGTTGGGAAAGTACACATTAGCTATCACAAAATTGTGGGAGGCCCAAGAAACTCTCAGAAAGACGTATCTGCCCAATGGGTCGATGAGCGAGCCTAAAACCTCAGGAGTGAAAGACTTGTGGAAGGCTATGGACATCCCGCGGGACTTGGAGTCTGGGCAAGTGCTGTGATACCAGACTGGATAGAATTTAGATGAGCACCAAGGCACTGAATCTTGCCTAAAGTATGTCTCTTGGAGTAGTAATATGGAGACACATGTTTATGGTTATTATAACTTATTTGACTTCTTTTTTAAGGGATGTTAAACCCCTTTACGTTCAGAGAGCAAATCTTGAGACTATTCATTGTGTCTGAGTTATGTAAACAAACTAATATTTGGGACTGCCACGACTGCCCAGACGAGAAAGAGAGGGAAAAAGTGAGAAAGTTTAGACAAAGGTAGAACACATAAGATAAAAAACATTAATAGTAGACCTTGCGCAAAAGCGCTTGTCTGAACCCGAATGTGGTGATGTCAGTTTTTTCTCGCACCCATTGACTTGTATTGGCGAGTCTCGGACGATTTCGTCGGCAAATCGCAGCATGACCATGACCATGACCAACTGCTCTGCCTCACTGACTAACATTGGTCCGAGTGCAATGTGAGATTTTCTTGCATTGCACTCGTCCGATTCATACACTCGTTTGAGAGCAACCTTTGGTTGTATGTCCCCGATAAGTTTTTGGTGACTTTTTCCCTCTGCGTATTTTTGCTGAGTCAAAATCTCATCATCTTAAAGTTCCAGTAAACTGGATGATTTATAGAAATCTCATGACAACTCTGACATTCTTTTTCTTAGGTTCAAGGGAACCAATCACCAGGATTTTCATATGTAACCTAAAGCCTGTGCTATACTGGCACTATCAGGCTGATTCTCTACATACCTTTAGTGGTCAGCTCAGATGTTTAAGTTTTGAAATTCAAGAAAGTAAAGTTTATAAAATTGGCAGCTTCTTGAGTGATAGCAGAAGAAGAAGAAGCTGCCGAATTTATAAACTTTACTTTCTTGGATTGCAAAACCTAAACATCCGAGCTGACCACTAAAGGTATGTAGAGAATCAACCTGATAGTGCCAGTATAGCACTGACTTTAAGCAATATACAAAAATCCTGGTGATTGATGTATTTTAAATCTGCAGTGAATGTTTCAAATCTGCAACTTGTTAATTTCTTTTGTGGGTACATTGAGTTCTATGTGCAGATTTTATTAAAAGAATTGCATTAGGTGCAGAAAATCTACAGTTAAAAACACATATGCATTTTAGTGCATTTCAGCACCAGAAACACATGTAATCTGTATAGTACTAAGTCAGTAAAGTTTTGTCATAACCAAATACAGTGAAACCTTGGATTATGAGCATAATTCATTCCAGGAGTGTGCTCTTAATCCAAGTTAGTCTTATAGCAAAGCGAATTTCTCATAGAAAATAATTGAAATTCTGACAATTAATTCCAAAACCCAAAAATAAGTACTTTACACTGTGTGCAGAATTATTAGGCAAATGAGTATTTTGATCACATGATAATTTTTATACATGTTGTCCTACTCCAAGCTGTATAGGCTTGAGAACTAACTACCAAATAAGTAAATCAGGTGATGTGCATCTCTGTAATGAGGAGGAGTGTGGTGTAATGACATCAACACCCTATATAAGGTGTGCTTAATTATTAGGCAACTTCCTTTCCTTTGGCAAAATGGGTCAGAAGAGAGATTTGATGGGCTCTGAAAAGTCCAAAATTGTGAGATGTCTTGCAGAGGGATGCAGCAGTCTTGAAATTGCCAAACCTTTGAAGCGTGATCACCGAACAATCAATCGTATCATGGCAAATAGCCAACAGAATTGCAAGAAGCGTGTTGAGCAAAAAAGGCGCAAAATAACTGGCCATGAATTGAGGAAAATCAAGCGTGAAGCTGCAAAGATGCCATTTGCCACCAGTTTGGCCATATTTCAGAGCTGCAACGTTACTGGAGTATCAAAAAGCACAAGAAACATAAGATAAAACGTCAAGACTGGGCCAAAAAATATCTTAAGACTGATTTTTCAAAGGTTTTATGGACTGATGAAATGAGAGTGACTCTTGATGGGCCAGATGGATGGGCCAGAGGCTGGATCAGTAAAGGGCAGAGAGCTCCACTCCGACTCAGACGCCAGCAAGGTGGAGATGAGGTACTGGTATGGGCTGGTATTAGCAAAGACGAACTTGTGGCACCTTTTCGGGTTGAGGATGACCTACTGCCAGTTTCTGGAAGACAACTTCTTCAAGCAGTGGTACAGAGAGAAGTCGGTATCGTTCAAGAAAAACTTGATTTTCATGCAGGACAGTGCTCCATCACATGCATCCAACTACTCCACAGCGTGGCTGGCCAGTAAAGGTCTAAAAGATTAAAAAATAATGACATGACCCCCTTGTTCACCTGATCTGAACCCCATAGAGAACCTGTGGTCCCTCATAAAATGTAAGATCTACAGGGAGGGAAAACAGTACACGTATCAGAACAGTGTCTGGGAGGCTGTGGTGGCTGCTGCATGCAATGTTGATCATAAACAGATCAAGCAACTGACAGAATCTATGGATGGTAGGCTGTTGAGTGTCATCATAACGAAAGGTGGCTATATTGGTCACTAATTTATTGGGGTTTTGTTTTTGCATGTCAGAAATGTTTATTTCTAAATTTTGTGCTGTTATATTAGTTTACCTGGTGAATATAAACACGTGAGATGGAAATATATTTGGTTTTTATTAAGTTGCCTAATAATTCTGCACAGTAATAGTTACCTGGACAAACAGATATTCTCCTAAGATAGCCAAATCTAAAAAAACCCCACTCCAACTTCCAAAAATATTAAGGTTTGATATTTATGAGTCTTTTGGGTTGATTGAGAACATAGCTGTTTATCAATAATAAAAAGATCCTATAAAATACAATTTACCTAATAATTCTGCACACAGTGTATTTATACAAACCTATTACAGTAATATCAAATAATGTGATGTATTCATGTCAAATTATTACAGTACACTAATACAAAATACTGTTTAGTACAGGAAAAAACACAAAACAAATTAAACTGGACGTTAGCTTACCATAGAGTTGTTTGTGTGCGGGAGGTACAATATAGAGAGAAAAATGATGTATAAATATGACAACTTTTATTCTAGTACAATACACAAAAAAAACACCCCAAATCTATTCTACCCAAAATAAGGGCAGAACTAAACAAATGAGGGGTAGGAATACTGCACAGGCAATTAGATTACGGTACAAGCAATGTACTGTACTGGTTAGCAGAAAGAAAGTACAATACTGTATCCACAAATGCAAATTGATAGACATGCTATATAGCATATACTGTACTGTACAATGGTATACTGTATTTGTAGCGCCCCATGGGGCAGGCGGTCAGCCTACTCGTCGCCAGGCCGTTTCAGGTCGGGTCAGGCGTTGTCACAGGGTGACCTTGCCCGCTTCTGTTGCCCGAGACATACAGTTAAATGGTAGGGGAAGCGGGGTATTGTGGAAAGTTTGTCATGACGCCACATGTGGTATGCGGCCAGGGAATAGTGGCCTCTGCCAGGTTCCTCTCGGTGGCAGGTGTTAAGGCAGCTGGGATGGTGTCGCTCCCCACAGGCGGAGCAGACCACAGGTGGATGGTGAGAGTTGTAATGGCCATTGGTGCCTAAGCGCTGGGCGGCGGCACCGATAAGGACAAGCCAACACATTTTCTGCAGGTTCAGGGTGTAGTTTACTCACAACTTCAGCTGCCAGCCCGGTCACACTGGTAACTGCCGTGATGGGCTCATGTCAATCCCAGGTCTGGTAAGGGGTCACCACCGGTGTTTTGAGAGAGAAGGAGTTAGATTCCTATTTCTAGGGTATCCCACTCCACAGTTAGGTACCCCGGCTGAGTTCCTGCTCCAAGCCCCAGGGCCCAGTAAAGTCTAAGTTCTCTAGAGATGTGTTGCCAGAACTATGGTCCTGACGGGTCATCTCTCAATGTGCATATGTGATGCCTATCTCTACTCCAAGTGAAACCCGCCCTGCAGGTGGCTGGCTTCAGTGACCGGGAAGTCCATGTTCGTATAGCCACCCCCCTGCCTACCCTGAGCCAACCCACTCTGTGTGAAGGCTTCTGAGCTATATGTAGTGTGTGTGAATGTGGAACACTGGTGATTAGCTAACTCCTTACCTGAGATAGATACCACACCTTAATGGAGGTGCAGTACCCTGTGGAATCCAGAGCCTTAGGGGTGCCACATATACAGTACATATGTACAGAAAGTTACCTCCAGAGTGGGTCAGAGCGTGGTGAATTATGGAACAGGAAGTGTGCACGGTGAATATTTGCTCTTATTGCAAGTCATTGCTCTTAAACCAAGTTACACATTTTTGAAAGTCTTTGCTTGTCTTGCAAAACATTCTCAAACCAAGTTACTCTTAATCCAAGGTTACACTGTACCAGGACATATCAAAAACAAAGTAGCTTTATTTAAAGCATGACCTAACAACAAGAAGCAAAAAATGCAGTGCGATATGCATTAATTGATTTGAACATTGTGGGGGGCAAACCATTTCTTAGTTTTGCTTCTTAACTTTTAGAATTTTTTGGTTGCATTATAGTAATGTATAACATTTGTTACGTTTGCACTCTGTAAGACCTCTGACCCACCATAATAAATTGTCTACTTGTTATCTACTTTTGCAGCTGTGCTTAGCTGATATCTAGGTTACCTTATGCCTTATTTAGCCTGCAAGTCCGTTTAGCATTTTACATTTCCACAGCCTGTATGTGGCTTCAGAGTTAATGGGGAAAGCAGGTTATATATAGTAATATTAACTGTTCTCAAATGGGTTTGTGTTTAAGTCTCATATGAACATCTCTACAGCAGACAAATTAACCACGGAGAGCTGATAATCTCCTAATTAATATAATGGAGTTAGTGAATAACTCATGCTTTGCAAATAAGTCAGCACATGGAAGTCCATGAGCCCAAGTGATTCCAAAACAAGCCCTAGAGACGCTAATTGACATCTGTGGGGGCTGAAAAATCTGTTGGCTAGTCTTGTAGCTTTCCACAGCTGCTCATGCATACCCAGAGGAACACAAAAGAAGTTGAAGAAAGCCAAATTTTTAAGCAAAAACAGAAACCTTGTAGGTATTGGAATTGGGTGTATATTTGCACGGGCTTAGTGCTAGATGTAATATATATTGAATCTACTACTTAAAGGATACAATGCAGACAAGCTTGAATAGTTTAATATTACATCCTGATGAGAAATTGATGATAAAAATACAACATCTTGGTTTCAAGTGTCTGAGTTTTACTAAGAAAAATTATATAAAAAACAACTGAAACAAAAAATTACATGTAAATAGTTTTTCCTTTCATTCAAATATTACAGTTTGTACAATCTGCTTACAAAAAAAGATTCTTGAGATTTTTTTCTTAGTTTTTTTTTGTTTGGCAGGATTGAATTAAAAAAGAATAAAGTTCAATGTACATCAGAGTACAGAAACAAAGACAGATGGTCACAACAATGCAGTTAGTAACACAAATCTAAAAAAAATAATCTAATAAATTCAGCATAATCAAAACAAAAGCCAATAAAAATTTTAAAAAGGATGTGTGCAGGGGTGTAACTGGAATTCAAAGAGCCCGATAGCAAAATAGAATGCTCACCACCTAGTGGCAGGAAACTGAAAAAGGTGAATAAGTAGCATTCACATGTCGTGGCCATATCACTTTTTTCTTTTCTGATATTATGGTAGAAACGCATGATTTTTGCTTCAATTTCTGAAAATCTTAGTGTTTTTTGGATGTGGGAATAACATGTAACACTGCCGCTGTAAACATGCGCCAGGAAAGCAATGACGCAATAAAGACGAGTGATGACTCACAAGTCTTTATTTTACAGCAACAGGGGGTTAGAGAAAGGACAGGTAATCCATAAGTGATACAAGCCTTAAATACAAGTCAAATCAATTCACAGTTGGCAATAAGCAGAGTAACAACTAACTGTTCAAATACATAAAACTACTAGAGATTTTAGTTATCAAATTTCACTAGCGTTAACCCAAGCCCAGTCTTTCTGTTAGGGCTCATGTCCACTTGCGATTTTCATGGGCGAGTGCGATCCGATAAAAAAAATCGGATTGCACTCGCACCAGTGTTAATCTATGGGACAGTGTGCTCTTGCTTAATTTTCTACAGCACGAATCGTGCTCTCGGTGCAATCGAAGCATGCTGCGTTTTGCAGCGAGTCTCAGCTCACGCACCCCCATGCAACCCTATGAGAGCGTGTGAAACATCGCACTGCACTCACATGTTATGCGTGTGCTGTGCAGTGCATGCAGAGACAGACAGCGGAGGAGATTGGGAGAAAGTGTTCCCTCCATCTTCTCTGCATCTGTGATGAGATCGCAAGATCGCATCACAGTCGCATGACCCTCGGCTGACACCTGGAGCAGAGGGTCATTAGCATATCGCATCCAATGCTCTCACATCGGAAACGGTATGCAAGTGGACAAGAGCCCTTAGGGAAGCATTTGTGTCACCCTTCTTCTGGTCACAGTATACACAAAAGCAGGAAAAACTCAAGGTCTATATAATTATATATTTATTAACAGCACACTAGGCTTGATGCAGTTGCATTGCAATGTAGTGCATCAGCAGTCTAACTTTGGTAATTAGTAATTTTTTCTCATGCCATATTTGTAATTGACTGCAAAGTCTGGTCCTCCTCTGGAGATAGTAATCATTGTTCTGTCTTTGGTGCTCGTGTGACACCCTGGCTGGGCCAGGTGGTCACAGATAGGCCCCTGCACAACACCTTTCTCTCACAGGTGACATCAGCCAACCTTAAAACCCTAGTCACTTCCCTCAGGGCTAGATGGACACACCAGGGGGCGGAACCAGGCGGTTGGAAGACGCCCACCAAGGAGTCTAGACATCCCAGGGGCGGGAAAGTCAGTCAGTCTAGAGTCGAGTTTGAGAGTTGCAGGAGAGTGGAAGTCAGGCCTGTGTGTCAGGCCTGAAGCGAATTGACAGGTACCAGGGTAGGAGCCCTGGTGCCTTTCGCTAGGAGGCAGACGGCGGTCTCCATCTGCAGGAGCCAGGAAGATGGCTCGGTTGAACCGAGGTGGACTGGGACAGGGTAGTGGCCCGCCGGTACTGACCCGGGGAACCGATCCGGAAACCGGAGCACACAGGGGGGTACTCAGACCCTGAAGCCAGGTCCAGAAGCGACTGGAACTGGTTAATTAACTGATTGAGGCCAGGACTAGAGGTCCTGTCCCACCCAAAGTCCCGATTGAAGGCAACAGCCCACCGAGGGGGATAACAGGCCACCGCCAGGGCTCAGAGATCCCACGGGCCAGCGTCTGCGGGCAAGGGCTCCTTAGGCCACATCCAGCCGGGAGCGGACTCCTGAAGTTGCAAGCACAGGCAGTCCACCATCACACAAAAGTGCAGGAGAAAGACAGAGACCACCAGCCGGGTGGGGGACCAGAACGCAGCCGGCTACGGGCACCGACCACCATCACCTTGGTTTACCAGAGACTCATGTGTTTTCTTCCATAGTGAGTACACCAGCACCCTGCGGTCGCTCATCTCCCTGCACCAACAAATCCCAACGGGTCCCGGGGCCACCATCCCTGCCCATGGAGGGGTTAACAACTTGCTGCACAACATCTCCCCCCGGGTGCCCCGTAACTGCAGCGGTGGTGTCCAAACTCACCACATACCATGGGTGGTGTCACGAACCTAGTACGGCCCAGCCCGTACATATACGTCCTACATACACCACCCCCAAATCCTATTCATTCGGTCCGCAGGATCCCCCGGGTCTGGAGACCCTCGAGCCACCCACCGGAAGGCCCAGACCTGAGCAGCGGCAGGCTGCCGGCATGGGGGCGACACACTTGACCACGAAGTCTGGGCTTCCTCTAGATATGAGATGGAATTGGGTTTTCAGTCTTCTGGTTCCTCTCGGGATTGTATTTGATGTTTGGTCTTTCGGTTCCTCTGCAGGGACACTCAGGGCTTTGGGTGCCTCACGTGCAGTTTCAGATTTGGGCTCACTTTCCAACTCAAGTGGAGATGGGAGTTCTACTTCTTGAGGTTCAGTGGATACCAAAAACCTTTCATTATTGCCTGCAGTACTTCTGAATGCAGTATCCTGCTGTTTCTTCATGGGTCTCAGTCTCTGGCTTTTCTCCATCAGATACACAGGGGTGGAGCATGTTATTGGGCAATACCTAAACAGGTGCTTCCTCTTGTCCTTTAGGTCAAACTTCAACCCTTCTTGCAACTCTGAGGGGAATCACTGCACATCCATTGTTCAATTTGTTCTTCAGATGCTTAGCCCCGAGCATCACCCATTTTCCTGGTTGAATCATCACATCTTGCACTGGAGTTACATCTGAATGATCTATCACCTGAACTTTTTTTCTCTGCCAAAGACGTCAAGGTTTGTAGTTGATGTTGATGTTCTCGCACCCAAGTACTGACATGGAACCTTGTGCAACCTCTTCAGAGTCAATTTCTTGCTTAGTAATTTCTTGGCCATTCTGACCAAACAACAGTATGTAACTGGCGCATCCAGTGGAGGTGTGGACATAGTTATTTTACACCCACACTAGTTCTAAGATAAATTCAGGCCTCTTCACTTTTTGGTCCTCTTCTAATAATCTTAACATCTGCAACAATGTCCTATTAAAGAACTCACAGGATCCATTCCCTTGATTATGGTAAGGCATCTTTCAAGACTTAGTTCCATAGAGTCAATGTAATTCTTCAATGTTTTCTCCCTGGAAGCAGGCCCCCTGTTCAGAGTGGATTCCCTTTGGACACACAAACACAAGGATAAAGTCTCAGCACATAACTCAAGCTGCTGACTCAGCAATTTGGTCCCTTTTCAGGGTCTCAACTGTGAATTTAGAGAAGTGGTGAGTCATCATCAAGCACTAACCATAGACATTATAAGATGAATCATAAGATAATCAATCATCAGAACTTCTAGTGGTTCAGATGTTCTGATCACCTGGGGGGGGGCTTTGTTCTGGCTTTTAGGTTAACTCACACTGTCACCACCTTTGGCAGGCTACTTCCATCACCCAATGTAGTTAACTTTAGCACTGGTTCACCAATTTCAGAAAGAAAAGAAAACCTACAGTTAGGTCCAGAAATATTTGGACAGTGACACAAGTTTTGTTATTTTAGCTGTTTACAAAAACATGTTCAGAAATACAATTATATATATAATATGGGCTTAAAGTGCACACTCCCAGCTGCAATATGAGAGTTTTCACATCCAAATCGGAGAAAGGGTTTAGGAATCATAGCTCTGTAATGTATAGCCTCCTCTTTTTAAAGGGACCAAAAGTAATTGGACAAGGGACTCTAAGGGCTGCAATTAACTCTGAAGGCGTCTCCCTCATTAACCTGTAATCAATGAAGTAGTTAAAAGGTCTGGGGTTGATTACAGGTGTGTGGTTTTGTATTTGGAAGCTGTTGCTGTGACCAGACAACATGCGGTCTAAGGAACTCTCAATTGAGGTGAAGCAGAACATCCTGAGGCTGAAAAAAAGAAAAAATCCATCAGAGAGATAGCAGACATACTTGGAGTAGCAAAATCAACAGTCGGGTACATTCTGAGAAAAAAAGGAATTGACTGGTGAGCTTGGGAACTCAAAAAGGCCTGGGCGTCCACGGATGACAACAGTGGTGGATGATCGCCGCATACTTTCTTTGGTGAAGAAGAACCCGTTCACAACATCAACTGAAGTCCAGAACACTCTCAGTGAAGTAGGTGTATCTGTCTCTAAGTCAACAGTAAAGAGAAGACTCCATGAAAGTAAATACAAAGGGTTCACATCTAGATGCAAACCATTCATCAATTCCAAAAATAGACAGGCCAGAGTTAAATTTGCTGAAAAACACCTCATGAAGCCAGCTCAGTTCTGGAAAAGTATTCTATGGACAGATGAGACAAAGATCAACCTGTACCAGAATGATGGGAAGAAAAAAGTTTGGAGAAGAAAGGGAATGGCACATGATCCAAGGCACACCACATCCTTTGTAAAACATGGTGGAGGCAACGTGATGGCATGGGCATGCATGGCTTTCAATGGCACTGGGTCACTTGTGTTTATTGATGACATAACCGCAGACAAGAGTAGCCGGATGAATTCTGAAGTGTACCGGGATATACTTTCAGCCCAGATTCAGCCAAATGCCGCAAAGTTGATCGGACGGCGCTTCATAGTACAGATGGACAATGACCCCAAGCATACAGCCAAAGCTACCCAGGAGTTCATGAGTGCAAAAAAGTGGAACATTCTGCAATGGCCAAGTCAATCACCAGATCTTAACCCAATTGAGCATGCATTTCACTTGCTCAAATCCAGACTTAAGACGGAAAGACCCACAAACAAGCAAGACCTAAAGGCTGCGGCTGTAAAGGCCTGGCAAAGCATTAAGAAGGAGGAAACCCAGCGTTTGGTGATGTCCATGGGTTCCAGACTTAAGGCAGTGATTGCCTCCAAAGGATTCGCAACAAAATATTGAAAATAAAAATATTTTGTTTGGGTTTGGTTTATTTGTCCAATTACTTTTGACCTCCTAAAATGTGGAGTGTTTGTAAAGAAATGTGTACAATTCCTACAATATCTATCAGATATTTTTGTTCAAACCTTCAAATTAAACGTTACAATCTGCACTTTAATTCTGTTGTAGAGGTTTCATTTCAAATCCAATGTGGTGGCATGCAGAGCCCAACTCGCGAAAATTGTGTCACTGTCCAAATATTTCTGGACCTAACTGTATGTAGCTCTGACGTAGTCCATGGCGTTACCACGACATCCACCGATTCTGTAGTACAACCTCTTGTGCCTCATTGTTATGACTTGGGGTTTAATTGGGTGACCTTTTGCTCCGTGGTCTGTTTCCTTCCCTATTTAGCCACAGCTTGGTCGGTTCCTATCTAAATGCTGAATTCTTATTTAGTTTCTCATGTGCTTCTTTCCTAAGGTGGTCAATTGCTCATTGTCTCTCTCCATTCTCCTTTTGGGTGTTGATCTATATACTCTCCTTTTCCAGTCGTTCTTTACTGGTTATATTCTTTCCTTGATGATTCTTCTAAGGTATGTAAGCCCTGCTGCTAAGGATAACCTATTGGACAGAAACCAGTCTATAACCAAAATACAGGCGTAATTACACAGATGGCAGAACCTGCACCTGAGTCTCTTGGGAGGAATATGCCTTCGAAAAATGATGAGTATTTCTAAATTAATTTATAAAATCCCAATGCTATTAAAACATGTGTCTGAGTCTGGTTTCAAGAAAGCTGAGGAACAGTACTCAATGTCAAGCAGCAGCTCCAAAAGCAAACAAGATTTTAGGGTGTATAAAAAGAGAGTTTAGATACCGTGATCCCAACCACTAGGCCACGCTTGAAGTTCTGTGGCACCAAACACTCATTGGTCTGTTGTTTGATCCTTGTCTACAGCTTCTGCGTGGTGTGGAATTTGTCATCCAAATAGATGAGTTTCAGAACAGCCTGCTGTTATTTTATCCTGGCTGTGCTGAAGTTGGTGGTTTAGGTTTTACACTGGCCAGATGAGGAGGTGGGTGGAGGAAGTGGAGTAGGAGGAGGAGGCAACAGGGACAGAGAAATGTGCATCAGGCTTAATTAGGGTACTTATCAACATGAAAGAGGTCAATTTATATTTAAAGGACACTCCCAACATCTAATGTATTTCAACTATGAGAAAATATATATCCATTTCCTCAAAAACAGGAGGACTCATGTCCATGATAAAATTTAATTTTTATTAAATAAGCAAAAAACACAATCAATATCCAATACGCAACATAATAAAATAGAGATATGCACAGAAAATTATCAATACAGAGAACAAGCAGCATTATTCATATTACACGTAATATTATCCATATAAAGTGACTGGTGCTAGGGCTCGCCTGACGCTGCGGACACAAAAGGCAAAAACAATGGCCATACCGTATATACAAGGTGTCTTAGTGCCTATTAATTGCAGATATCCCCTGCGTAAAAAAGGCTAATACCTATGTGATCGCAATCTCAAAAAGAGATTTGTAAGCCCATCGCTATTAACACCATACAAGTAACACGTGTTATCACCCAGCACGTAAGGAATCTATGCCGACAGTACTAACAACAGATAATCCAAGGAGCTATCACAGCTCCACTGTATGCGCCGTCAGAATAGACTCCTCCAAATAAACCTAGTAGGTCAATAATGTTCACAACGTTGCAATAATAACTGTGATATACGAATTACCTGGGTGGAAAGGTGTACTCGTGCTGCCGTCCTTTTCCCCGATGTACGTTTCGCTAACGCACGCCCCCTGTAGAAGCCGGGTTAGCGAAACGTACGTCGGGGAAAAGGACGGCAGCACGAGTACACCTTTCCACCCAGGTAATTCGTATGTCACAGTTATTATTGCAACGTTGCGAACATTATTGACCTACTAGGTTTATTTGGAGGAGTCTATTCTGACGGCGCATACAGTGGAGCTGTGATAGCTCCTTGGATTATCTGTTGTTAGTACTGTCGGCATAGATTCCTTACGTGCTGGGTGATAACACGTGTTACTTGTATGGTGTTAATAGCGACGGGCTTACAAGTCTCTTTTTGAGATTGCGATCACATAGGTATTAGCCTTTTTTACGCAGGGGATATGTGAAATTAATAGGCACTAAGACACCTTGTATATACGCTATGGCCATTGTTTTTGCCTTTTGTGTCCGCAGCGTCAGGCGAGCCCTAGCACCAGTCACTTTATATGGATAATATTACGTGTAATATGAATAATGCTGCTTGTTCTCTGTATTGATAATTTTCTGTGCATATCTCTATTTTATTATGTTGCGTATTGGATATTGATTGTGTTTTTTGCTTATTTAATAAAAATTAAATTTTATCATGGACATGAGTCCTCCTGTTTTTGAGGAAATGGATATATATTTTCTCATAGTTGAAATTAATTAGGGTACTGTGCAGCAGGCTCTTTTAGGGCACTCTGCACCAGGCTTTATTAAGGTGCTGTTCACCAGTCTCGATTATGGTACTGTGCATCAGGCTTAATTAGGGTACTTTGCACCAGGCTGTGTTAGGGCACGCTGCACCAGGCTCTATTAGGGTGCTGTGCACCAGGCTGTATTAGAGTGAGTGTGTAGGTGTGTGGAACCACAAGGCACAGAATAACTCAACACAAGCAGAATGTCTTTCAGGGGTTTTACTCAATGTTGATGGCAGGGTGAGTAACCCGGGCGTAGCTGAGATGAACCAGGCTGGAACCAGGTGTCCTTCCGGCTGACTGGTGAGGGTGGCTACTGACTCGCCTTCCTTAGCCCTTTGGTGGTTTGTGGTAACCCTGACTTGCAGTCCCTACAGGGGTCACCCAGGGAAGTTACTGCTCCCCTCGTTTCAGCCAGTTTGCTTGTAGCCTGGACCAGGTCACTCCGGCTGGTTGCCTCCTGTGAGCTATGGGCCCTCACTCTGCTACGTGGCTGCGGACTCTGTGGTGTTGTCTTGGGGGTTTGAAGTGCCCCCTCAGTCAGGTTTGGCAGAAGAAAGGTGGATCTATCTCTGCACTGGGACCTGTTACCCGTTTGGGCCTGGTTACTCCCTGGCAGTCCTCTTACTTTGCCACCCCGTTTCTCTCTCCAACTTTGGGTGGATTTCGGGCGGCACTGCCAGGTGACCGGTCTCCCCCGTCAGTAGTCACTGCGCGGGCGCTGTTAGACTGCAACAGCTCCAGGGTCTGCTTCTGCTCTCCCTGAGCTACACACTAAACCGGCTCACTTGTGGGACCTGCACATCTGCTCTCTCCGCTGTCTTCTCACTAACTGCCTAACTCCTCCTCTTTACTTCCTTTCCCCACTCGTGCCTGCCTACGCCACCTAGCAACCAGGCTCTCTACCACACCCCTTGAGTGGACATGGAGGCCACGCCCCCTCCTGGAAGCTCTCAGGAGTCCTTCCAAAGGTACATGTGTGAGACCTGATTACTATGCGCCTGTGTAGTCACACCTCGGTCAGCCTTCTGGATTACCTGTATTGCACTGCCCCCAGCATGGGTGCAGTACTCACTGGTGTCTGACCAGGTCAGGGGCGCCACAGAGCTGCCTTTAGTTCATCAATGGTAATAGGTGACTCCAATTTATCTCTGTCTGCCACAGATAACACAGGGATCTCACCCCGTTCAAGAAATGTATCCACCTCCTCCGCCCTCATCACTCCGCTTGAAGAATACAATGTGCAATAAAAATCTTTAAAGACCCTCAGAACATCCTCCACCTCAGTAACCTGTGTCCCCTCTATAGTGTCTATACTATGCACCAGTGAACTACTCCTTTGGGCTGCTGCTATGACCGATAATAGATGTCCAACCTTTTCCCCCTCCTTATAGAAATTCAGTCTTTGGAATGCCTGTTTCCTTGCCACCTTCTCGAAAAGTATCTAATTGGCCTTCTCATGTGCCTTCCGAAGTTTTTGCTTCACTTTTGTTACTCTGGATTGCTTCCATCTCCTCCTTATCTAAAGCCTCAAGACTATTTTTCTCATCATGCCTTGTTTGTGTTTTACGTCTGCATATATCCCTGAACAAGAGCCCCTTAAGGTATGCCTTCATCACATCCCAAAGTATCAGAGGATCTGCGCCTCCATCATTGTGAATAAAAAATTCCCCCAGATCTTGCTCTATGTCCCTCCTATTAATATGACGGATCCATTCTGGATGAAGCTTCCACTCTCCCCTCTTTCCCCCTCTCAGGATCCCTCGTCTAATGGACACAAGAACAGGGCTATGATCTGAAATCACTCTTGTCAAATATTGCACTTCACCTATCATTGAGTCCATCAAATCACTAGCAAGGGCCATGTCAATGCGGGACAAAGTGTTATGTGAAGCCGAATAACATTAGAAGCAAGATATCCCTTCATTTCTTATTCGCCAAGTATCTACCTTTCCAAGCTCTCTAATAAGAGTGCCAAACGGTGTTACATGGCTGTCCTGAATGCCTTGGGGTCGACTACTCCTATCCCAATAAGAATCTATTACATTATTGAAGTCTCCCACCATTAAAAAAATTGTCTCTCCAGTAAAGGAGACAAACTCTAGCGCAGCGCCACCTGGAAGTAGCGATTCTAAAAGTCAAATGTGGATTTTAAACAATCCTTTGCATATGACTTAGAATATATGCCAGATCAGCATCCTAATTTGCAGACACGGTGTTTCGGGGTGCTTGCCCCTCGTCAGTGCAATGTATGGGGTGACTGATCTGGCTCATGAGAAGCTTTGTGGGGACCACGGGGGAACACTATTCTCCTTAAGGAGACTTTGCAAGCCAGTCTGGCTGCCAGTAAGGGGACTTATAGCTGCCATGCCCCTCTAGGAAATATTCAAATTGTCTCTCCAATAAAGGAGACAAACTCTAGCGCAGCGCCACCTATAGGAAGTAGCGATTCATTAAAAAAGGGACCATTAAAAAAGGGATTGCTCCCCCCTTCTCAGAGAACTCCCTCATCTCCCTGATTTTGGTGCTCATATACGGAGGTGGTATATAAATTGCAGCTATACACATGAGTCTGACAAATATTTTACATTTGACGGCTACACATTGCCCCTCTTTGTCCACATATGCTTCTATCTCTTCATACTGTACAGATTTATGAATCAGCAATGAAACTCCCCTTGCATAGTTGGAGAAGTGGAAAGATATGCCCTCTGCACCCATCATCTTTTTAGGACATGCATTGTCTCCTTCGTAAGTTGTGTCTCTAATAGACATATTACTGATGGATTCTGATCTTGTATATACAGTCAGGGCCAGAAATATTTGGACAGTGACACAAGTTTTGTTATTTTAGCTGTTTACAAAAACATGTTCAGAAATACAATTATATATATAATATGGGCTGAAAGTGCACACTCCCAGCTGCAATATGAGAGTTTTCACATCCAAATCGGAGAAAGGGTTTAGGAATCATAGCTCTGTAATGCATAGCCTCCTCTTTTTCAAGGGACCAAAAGTAATTGGACAAGGGACTCTAAGGGCTGCAATTAACTCTGAAGGTGTCTCCCTCGTTAACCTGTAATCAATGAAGTAGTTAAAAGGTCTGGAGTTGATTACAGGTGTGTGGTTTTGCATTTGGAAGCTGTTGCTGTGACCAGACAACATGCGGTCTAAGGAACTCTCAATTGAGGTGAAGCAGAACATCCTGAGGCTGAAAAAAAAAGAAAAAATCCATCAGAGAGATAGCAGACATGCTTGGAGTAGCAAAATCAACAGTCGGGTACATTCTGAGAAAAAAGGAATTGACTGGTGAGCTTGGGAACTCAAAAAGGCCTGGGCGTCCACGGATGACAACAGTGGTGGATGATCGCCGCATACTTTCTTTGGTGAAGAAGAACCCGTTCACAACATCAACTGAAGTCCAGAACACTCTCAGTGAAGTAGGTGTATCTGTCTCTAAGTCAACAGTAAAGAGAAGACTCCATGAAAGTAAATACAAAGGGTTCACATCTAGATGCAAACCATTCATCAATTCCAAAAATAGACAGGCCAGAGTTAAATTTGCTGAAAAACACCTCATGAAGCCAGCTCAGTTCTGGAAAAGTATTCTATGGACAGATGAGACAAAGATCAACCTGTACCAGAATGATGGGAAGAAAATAGTTTGGAGAAGAAAGGGAACGGCACATGATCCAAGGCACACCACATCCTCTGTAAAACATGGTGGAGGCAACGTGATGGCATGGGCATGCATGGCTTTCAATGGCACTGGGTCACTTGTGTTTATTGATGACATAACAGCAGACAAGAGTAGCCGGATGAATTCTGAAGTGTACAGGGATATACTTCCAGCCCAGATTCAGCCAAATGCCACAAAGTTGATCGGATGGCGCTTCAAAGTACAGATGGACAATGACCCCAAGCATACAGCCAAAGCTACCCAGGAGTTCATGAGTGCAAAAAAGTGGAACATTCTGCAATGACCAAGTCAATCACCAGATCTTAACCCAATTGAGCATGCATTTCTCTTGCTCAAATCCAGACTTAAGACGGAAAGACCCACAAACAAGCAAGACCTGAAGGCTGCGGCTGTAAAGGCCTGGCAAAGCATTAAGAAGGAGGAAACCCAGCGTTTGGTGATGTCCATAGGTTCCAGACTTAAGGCAGTGATTGCCTCCAAAGGATTCGCAACAAAATATTGAAAATAAAAATATTTTGTTTGGGTTTGGTTTATTTGTCCAATTACTTATGACCGCCTAAAATGTGGAGTGTTTGTAAAGAAATGTGTACAATTCCTACAATTTCTATCAGATATTTTTGTTCAAACCTTCAAATTAAACGTTACAATCTGCACTTGAATTCTGTTGTAGAGGTTTCATTTCAAATCCAATGTGGTGGCATGCAGAGCCCAACTCGCGAAAATTGTGTCACTGTCCAAATATTTCTGGACCTAACTGTATTTAATTATTGCAGCTCTCCTAGACCTATCTGATAGACCTCTAACATTCCAGCTCAACAATGTAATTCTATCCCCCATAATTCCAACTAATAGAACCATCAAACATTACAGTACCTTCCCCTGCTGTCTTTAACCTGTCCCTTTCCCTCCTCCCACCTCTCCCCTTCCCCCCCTGCTCCCATCTTCCTCCTGTTTTTGTATACTCTCATTGAGCATCGTGTTTCCCAAACCTGGTCCGCAATCCCTACTAGATTCCTCCATTTCTATCCCTTCCTTTTCTCCTGAATACATTGTAATAACTTGTCCCCTTTTTGAAAAAACTCCCTGCTCCCACGATCCGCATATAGAAACATATTCCATATTAACCAATATAGTAATAAAATGGTAAACAGTAAGTTAACTGGAATCTCAAATTATAGTCACCACCACCTTGCCTAATTAGGCATCCACCAATTCCTGCGGAGCACACAACACCCCCTTCGCATTCCCTTTTACAGAACTGCAAACCTGAAATAAAGAAAAGAAATAAGCAAGGGATTGAAGAGAAAGCAACCAAAAAAGAAAAAAAAAATAGTAATTTGCAAGCTCCTGAAGAATGTCATAGAGCCTCAGCCGGCCTTCTCAAATATTCTGCATTTTCAGACAGTCAGCTCAGTTCTTTGCACGGATCTGTTTTGCGTTTGCGTCAATCCACTGCATGGCTTCCTCCGGATCTGTAAAAGAATGTACCCTCTCCATAGCCACTACCCGTAGCTTTGCCGGGAACATCATAGAGTATTGCACCCCAATCTCTCGCAGGCACCTTTTTAATTCAGTAAATTTCATGCGTAGCTTTTGAACAGAAGGGGAGTAATCTGGTTAAATGGAGATTCTCTGACTGTCAATCATAAGATCCTTCATGTCTCTCGCTTTCCGCAGTATAATGTCTCTGTCCCTATAATTGAGGAGTTTGGCCAGCACAGTGCGAGGTCCCCTGCCTGCTGGCTGTGGTTGCATTGGGACTCTATGCGCATGCTCTACTGCGTAGAGCCTGGATAGGGTGTCAGCTCCAATTTTGTCTCTGAGCCACCCCTCTATATATTCAGTGGGGTTTCTTCCTTCCGCTTTTTCAGGAATACCAACAATCCTGATGTTGTTTATTCTAGAGCGATTCTCTAGATCATCGTTTTTAGCCATAACTTCAGCTATCTGCTGTGCAAAAGTTTTTTCAGACTTTTGTAGTTTGGTAATATGATCCTCAGCTATCCCCACCCTCTCCTCCACAGCTCCTGTTCTCAGATCAGCTTTCTTTAAGTATTTTTTAATACTGGCCACCGCTTTCTGTATTCCCAATGTGACGCCCTGGACAAGTCAGGGGTCACAGGTAATGACATCACCACACCCTACACCCCGGTTAGGCACATCAAAGCTAGACCAGAAATCCTTGTTGCCTTCCTCAGGGGCTGATGTCCACACCAGGGGGTGGAGCCAGGCGGTTGGTCTCCACCCACCAAGGAGTTCACAGTCCTGGAGGAGGGAAAACACAGGCAATCAGAGGGAGAGTTGAGCTCAGGCAGAGGTTGAGTGCAGAAGAGTTAGAGTGAAGCGAGGGAAGTGAGAGGAGAGACGGAGTTTGGAGGAGGAAGTGAAAAGAGGAAAGGACAGCTTAAGAGCCTGAAGTTAGTCCAGGTGTGTGGCCCGGACGGAGACAGCAAGGTTAGCAGACGGCGGTGACCGTCTGCAGGAGTGGCCTATCGGAGTTGCCGTAAGGACCGTGGATGGGCGGTGGCCCGGCGGTACCGGACCTGTACACAAGGAGAAGCCAGCACCATTGGCAGGGGCCTTTCGGACCCCGGCAAGGCTAGGAGTCGCCGTAAATTTGCCAAATCCGTCAGTGAGGGGACCTCCGGGTTTCCAAACAACTAAGTCCCGATTGAAGGCAACAGTCCAACCGTATGAGAGAGACACCGCCACCGCCAAGGCACCAGTTTCTCAGGGCCAGCGCCTGCGGGAAAAGAGGGGCTCCTCCGGCCCATATCCAAGTCAGGGAGCGGGTTACCGGTGGGAACCCATCGCTACCAACATTACACAAGGTGCAGGGAAAGAGACAGTCACCGTTAACTACCGGGGAAAAGCAACAGCAGCCGTCCGTGAGGAACCGTCTTTCCAGCCGTGTGTTTTTCCGAGAACTCTGTCACCGTCTCAGGCTGAGTGAGTACCACCGTGCCGTGAGGCACAGCGCTGTCCCCCCGCGACCCTGCACCTTACCAGGCCCCGCACCTGGCCTGCCATCCCTCATCCTCCACCCCATCACTGGGCCCCGGGACAACCAACCCCTACCCACGGAGGGGAGAACTAACAACTCTGCTGCTCCCTGTCACCGCTCCCGGGATCCCCATACAGAGCAGCGGTGGTGTTACCAAAAATCACCACAACCGTGGGTGTCGTCACGGACAATAAATCCCCAAAACCAAACCCCTTTTCACTCACGGGCGAGGAGCGCCGCTCGAGTCCCCGGGATCCGGCCCATCGCTTGAGCCACCAAGCAGCAGCGGCAGCCGGACCTGAGCAGTGGGAGAGCGCAGCGTCCCCTCCTCCGCCCGCGACAACTTGGCGTCACGAACAGAATCTTACCGCTCTGCGGTTGGGTAGAGGTGCGCCTTGTTACCGTCGGAGGTGTCCGGCCAGAAAATTTCAGAAGCCGCCATCTTTGGCGCGAAAAGTTCCCGCTCGAGTGTCTCCTCGAGTAGTGGAGGCGCGAAGGCCAAAACCCCACCCCGATAGAGGAGGAGCCGGAAAGAGGCTAAGGGGGACGGAAACAAGATGTCTGCGCCCGACGGAGCTGCTGGAGGAGCGGCGGTCGCAGCCTCAGTGGCACCCGTGGATGGGAATGGGCCTGCCCAGGTCCCGGCCGCGCTGGCGGGGGGTGCCGCGGTCCCAGCTCTCGCTCAGGTGATGCCGTTCTCCTTGCCCTATGTGCCTGGAGCTACCTGGCTGCCGCAGTATGACGGGAAGCCTGATGCGTTACAGGTCTTCCGGAAGAAGCTTAGCCCGCTCCTAGAATTGTACCCCCTGACTGATAAGCAACGTGCAGCGGTAGTGCTGGGGCAGCTAACCGGCACGGCTGAGCAGGAGGCAGAGACCTGGGCCGAGGGGGACCGGTTCTCTGTAGCCATCATCTTTGAGAAACTACAGACTGCCTTTGAGACCCGTACCGAAGCCGAGCTGAGGATGCAGTTTTACCAATGTCGGCAACGGCCTGTGGACAGCATTCGGGACTATGCTTTACGTCTGCAGACCGCCCTCCGCACACTGAAGCGGGTGGACACCATCAATGAGGCGGACAGCAACAAAATGTTAGTAGAGCAATTTGTGCAGGGGATGAGGTCCTCCGAGGATCGCAAACAACTCCGGCTGTGGGCCCTAGAACACCCTGATGTGGACTTTGCTGTGTTAAAGGAACAGGCCATGAAAGCTCTGCAACCCCCAGCTTCGGAAGTCTTGGAACCAGCCCCGTGGCCAGTTGAGACGGCCCCTGTCGTGGTGGCCCCTGCCCTACCAGCCTCTCCAGTACCTACAGCTCCAAGCAGCACGATGGAAGAACTGGCTGCCCAGGTCCGCCGCATGGATGGAGACCTCGCCAAGATTCTCGCCGCACTCCAACCTCTGACCAGATCCCAGCCTCCAGCAAAGATACAGCTCGCCAACAGCCCTGAGGATGTTCCCTGGATGCAGCGGAGAAGTGCTAACAACTCGCGGAACAGACCTCCAACCTGCTACAGGTGCAGCAAGCCTGGCCATTACTTCCGACAGTGCCCGTTAAACGAGCAACCCCTGGGGCCACGGGCCAATCCTCAGGAGTAGAACCCCGTGGCCCCCCCAGACTGGCGGGACCGGTAAATCGGGGCTCGGCCCATCATCCCCGTGGCTGTGGACGGCATACCGGTGATGGCTCTCCTGGACACTGGATCACAGGTAACCACCATACCATACACATTGTACCAACGGTATTGGGGGACAGACGAGCTGGCTCCCCCAGATACTAGTATAACACTGATTGCTGCTGATAGACTCCCACTGACCCAAGTGGGGTATAAACAAGTGGCCATGACTGTGGGGCGAGCTGAACTGCAACACCAGGGTATGATTGTGATCATGAATGAACCCAGTGATCATAACCCGAAGATAGTGCTGGGAACCAATGTGATGGAGCACTGTATGAGTGATGTGTTGGCCCTACTGCAGCAGCTGGCTGTCACGGCGGCGGGGAGCCGACAAAGAGCTGTGAAAGAGAAGAAAAAATGTCCAGCTTCCGGAATAATAGTAAAACTGCTGTAATTTTATTTAAGGACGTGAAAAATGACACAATGACAAAAATAGGGAGCCCATATGTGGCATAAGGCTACGCGTTTCGAACGCTGCCTGCGTTCTTTGTCAAGCCAGACAAAGAGCTGTGCAGCGTGAGATCCGAGCCATGATGTACCGCCAGCAGGTAAACTCGACGGGAGGGGAGATTGGTGGAGTGAGAGTGATGGATGTTGCCCCGTTGACTGTGCCTCCTAGGTGTGAGATGATGATTTGGTGTAGGGCAGCAGTAGGGCCTCAGGGGCGTGACTACCCTGCCATGATAGAGCCCATGCCCTCCAAGCACTGGCCAACAGTAATGGCCGCCCGAGGGGTGGTAGATGTAAAGAAGGGGAGAGTGCCCGTGAGGGTGCTGAACTGTGGAGAGGAAGAAGTCAGGCTTCCCCGGTATGCCACACTTGCCAAGTAGCTCACCCTAGATCCCCACACCATCCATGAAGCAGCCCCTCCAGTTTCACTACCCACTGTCAGCACTCACCCACCCCAAGGAGAGTTAGACGAGTGGCACCAACAGCTACACGTGGGCACTGACGATACCCCTGCACATCACAAAGAAGGGGTATACAGGGTGGTACAGGAGTACGAGCAAGTTTTTAGCAAACATCCCCTAGACTTTGGGCAGATTAAAGGGGTCCAACACCATATCCCTACCGGTGAACATCCCCCTATCAAAGAGAGGTACAGGCCCATTCCCCCTGCACACTACCAGTGCGCCAAGGACATGTTGAGGAATATGAGGGAGGCAGGGGTTATCAGGGACAGCTGTAGTCCCTGGGCCGCCCCGTTGGTGCTGGTTAAGAAGAAAGACGGCACCATGCGGATGTGCGTGGATTACCAGAAGATTAACCAGATAACACATAAAGATGCCTACCCTCTGCCCCGTATCGAGGAGTCCTTGTCCGCGCTGAGAACCGCAAACTACTTCTCCACCCTTGACCTCACCAGTGGGTACTGGCAGGTGGCCGTGGCGCCCGAAGACCGAGAGAAAACTGCCTTTACCACCCCTAGTGGACTCTGTGAATTCAACAGTATGCCGTTCGGGCTGTGCAATGCCCCGGGAACCTTACAACGGCTGATGGAGTGCTGCTTGGGGCACCTGAATTTTGAGACCGTCCTGTTGTACCTGGATGATGTAATTGTGTATTCACAGACATATGAAGCCCATCTGGAACACCTAGCTGAGGTGTTCGCGTCCCTTGCCAAGTACGGGATGAAGTTGAAGCCCTCCAAGTGTCATCTGCTGAAACCCAGAGTGCAGTACCTGGGGCATGTAGTGGGAGCAGAAGGTGTCGCCCCCGACCCTGAGAAGGTCACTGCCATCCAAGACTGGCCGAGGCCAACCACAGTGAGGGAAGTAAGGCAGTTTCTGGGTCGGTAGGGTACTACCGTCGCTTCATCAAGGGATACATGAAGACGGCTGCCCCCATGCAAGACCTCCTCGTAGGACAGACCAAAGGTGGTAGACCCCTCGGAGCCCCACTGGTGTGGGAAGAGAGGCATGAGGAATCCTTCAACCAGCTGAAAGCGGCCTTGACCGGGGAGGAGATCCTAGCGTATCCTGATTACAGCCACCCATTCATCCTCTACACCGATGCCAGCAATGTGGGCTTGGGGGCAGTCTTGTCCCAGGTCCAGGATGGGAAGGAAAAAGTGATTGCCTATGCTAGCTGAAAGCTCCGACCGACTGAAAGGAACCCTGAAAATTACAGCTCTTTCAAGCTGGAGCTCCTGGCACTGGTGTGGGCTATCACCGAGCGGTTCCGCCATTACTTGGCCGCAGCAAAATTCACCGCTTTCACGGATAACAATCCGCTGACCCACCTGGACACGGCCAAGTTGGGTGCGTTGGAACAGCGGTGGGTGGCCAGGCTAGCCAACTACGACTTCACAATTAAATACAGGGCTGTTCGGGCCAACGTTAATGCTGATGCACTCTCTCGGATGCCCCACTTGTCAGAAGAAGGGTGCGAGGATGATGACCTCAAAGAGATCGAGTTGCCTGCATTTCACCAGCCACCAACTGAGAAGGTCCATGTTCACCAACAACGGGTGAACCTGGACCCGCTACCCAGTCAGGAGTGGCAGGAAGCTCAAAACCAGGCGCCCGCTGTCCGCCTGGTCAAGACCCTAGTGGAGCAAGGCGCTGCCGGAATAGACCCTGTTGCCCCAGCTGAAGCCCAACGCCTGTGGAAAGAACGGACCCGGCTGCTGTATCTACACCAAGGGAAGTTGTACCGTGAGCTGATTAACCCAAAGACTCATGAGAAAATCCGCCAGTTGGTGATTCCCCAAGCTAATGTGCCCACCATTCTACAAGCGTACCATGATGGTGCCGGACACTTTGGATGGAAGAAATTGGAAATGCTGTTGAGGGAGCGGTTCTATTGGAGCGGGATGCGGGAGACTGTGGAGGCCTGGTGCCGAGAGTGCAGCCCGTGCACGCTGAGAAGGAAGGACGAGGCCAGCCAGAAGGCACCCCTGCACCCGATCGTTACACATCAACCGCTGGAGCTGGTCGCCCTGGACCATGTGAAGCTCACCCCCAGCCGAAGTGGGTACACTTACGCTCTCACCATAGTGGATCACTATTCAAGGTTCATGGTGGTTGTCCCGGTCAAAGACCTAACCGGCCGTACCGCTGCTAGAGCGTTCCAAGCTTACTTCTGTCGACCACATGGATACCCTGAGAAGGTGCTTACTGACCAAGGCCCAGCCTTTGAAGCGGAGGTGTTCCATGAGTTCTGTCAGCTGTACGGCTGCAAGAAGATCCGGACCACGCCTTACCATGCTCAAACCAATGGCATGTGTGAAAAGATGAACCATTTGGTCCTTGGCCTCCTCAAGACGTTGCCGCTAGAAGAGTGGAACCTGTGGCCGGAGAAGCTGCCTGACTTGGTCGATATGTACAACAATATCCCGTCCAGCTCAACGAAGTGCACCCCAGCATATCGGATGAGGGCTCGCCCCGGCCCCGACTGCCGGTGGACCTGGAAATGGGATTGGAAGCCCCAGAAACACTCCCCTCGACGGCTGAATGGGACACCCGGCGGAGGGTTCAGTACCGACAGATTCAGGAATATGTGGAGAAGAACTTAAGTCGGAGTCGGGAACAACAGGAGCGGCGCTTCAACTAGAGGGCGTCTGCTAGCCCTTTCCAGCCTGGAGATGTAGTGCTGAAGCGGAAGAGGAGAACCCACAAGCTGGATGATCAATGGGAACAAACCCCATACGTCATACAGCCCACAGGATGGGAAGAAGGGAAGGCCTACCAGATCAGTCGTGACCAAGGGGGCACTTTGGCCACGGTTTCCCGGGATCATCTGAAAAGGTGCCCACCAGCATTGAGGGCAACAGCTGAAGTTCCGGTTCCTCCACCAGCGGGGAAGGCAAAAGAGGTAATCCACACCATGATGGGTGACTTCCCAGCGGACTGGCCTACACAGAACGGCGCGGTGATTCTTCCAGTGATACTATTCCCACAACCCGTGGATGAAGAAATGATGGAGGTGGTCAACCGTGAGCCAGAGCCAGTGCCAGTGCCCAGGGATGAACCTGTGCCCAGCTCCCCTATGCCTCCGCTTGCCCCACACGATAACAGGGAAGAGAGACTGATTGTTCCCTCTTCCCCGCTGCCTGTCACCACTGACACTGGACCCCGGAGGTCCACTCGCCCCAACCTAGGTAGACCCCCACTTAGGTACAGGGAAACTACTATTTAGAGGGGGGGGGTGAACATGTGTGTTGAAAGCACTGTGTTAAAAGTTTGAAAGTTTTTGAAAATGAGTGATCAACCGAAGTTCACCTGATTGTCTGCTACTGTGATTTGAAACCAGTCGTTGCCGGCACCGTTGTCCCCGTGGGGACCATCTGAAGTTGCGTAAGGGACTCCTTATGGACAAGCCCGTGAACTTGCAGGGCAACCACAAACTTGTGGGATGTAAATAATGTTGTTGTTGCAGCTTCCATCGTTACCTCCTCCGGAGAGGCAGATTGGAGGGAGGGCCCGCAGTGGAGCAGGCTGGGGCCCAGCCACCACCGGAACCGGTGGCTACCCTCTGGGGGTCCAGGGGCTCCCCATAGACGTGGGTCCCCTGGAAAGGACAGATCCCGCTCGGGTAACTTGGTGCAGGACTGGGGTCAAGGGATGCTGCCCGGTTTCTTAGGGGCAGCATCAGGGCCAGGTTACTTGGGTGGGAGAGAGCGGAAGCCGTAACCGTTTGAAACTGTTACCGTAACGTTTAAGAAAAGTGCCTCCCGTTGTGGGATGAAGTTAGTATAATTGTATGTGTTACCGTTTTTCTTATCTTTCTTCAGAAAAATAAAACCGGTGTTGGACGGGCAGCCCGCGGACGGTCTGCATTTTGCTAAGGGGGAATGTGACGCCCTGGACAAGCAAGGGGTCACAGGTAATGACATCACCACACCCTACACCCCGGTTAGGCACATCAAAGCTAGACCAGAAATCCTTGTTGCCTTCCCCAGGGGCTGATGTCCACACCAGGGGGTGGAGCCAGGCGGTTGGTCTCCACCCACCAAGGAGTTCACAGTCCTGGAGGAGGGAAAACACAGGCAGTCAGAGGGAGAGTTGAGCTCAGGCAGAGCTTGAGTGCAGAAGAGTTAGAGTCAAGCGAGGGAAGTGAGAGGAGAGACAGAGTTTGGAGGAGGAAGTGAAAAGAGGAAAGGACAGCTTAAGAGCCTGAAGTTAGTCCAGGTGTGTGGCCCGGACGGAGACAGCAAGGTTAGCAGACGGCGGTGACCGTCTGCAGGAGTGGCCTATCGGAGTTGCTGTAAGGACCGTGGACGGGCGGTGGCCCGGCGGTACCGGACCGGTACACAAGGAGAAGCCAGCACCATTGGCAGGGGCCTTTCGGACCCCGGCAAGGCTAGGAGTCGCCATAAATTTGCCAAATCCGTCAGTGAAGGGGACCTCCGGGTTTCCAAACAACTAAGTCCCGATTGAAGGCAACAGTCCAACCGTATGAGAGAGACACCGCCACCGCCCAGGCACCAGTTTCTCAGGGCCAGCGCTTGCGGGCAAAGAGGGGCTCTTCCGGCCCATATCCAAGTCGGGGAGCGGGTTACCGGTGGGAACCCATCGCTACCAACATTACACAAGGTGCAGGGAAAGAGACAGTCACCGTTAACTACCGGGGAAAAGCAACAGCAGCCGTCCGTGGGGAACCGTCTTTCCAGCCGTGTGTTTTCCCGAGAACTGTGTCACCGTCTCAGGCTGAGTGAGTACCACCGTGTCGTGAGGCACAGCGCTGCCCCCCCCCCGCGACCATGCACCTTACCAGGCCCCGCACCTGGCCTGCCATCCCTCATTATCCACCCCATCACTGGGCCCCGGAACAACCAGCCCCTACCCACGGAGGGGAGAACTAACAACTCTGCTGCTCCCTGTCACCGCTCCGGGGATCCCCATACAGAGCAGCGGTGGTGTTACCAAAAATCACCACAACCGTGGGTGGCGTCACGGACAATAAATCCCTAAAACCAAACCCCTTTTCACTCACGGGCGAGGAGCGCCGCTCGAGTCCCCAGGATCCGGCCCATCGCTCGAGCCACCGAGCAGCAGCGGCCGCAGCAGCAGCGGCAGCCGGACCCGAGCAGTGGGAGAGCGCAGCGTCCCCTCCTCCTCCCGCGACACCCTAACTTGCTGTGTCAGGGCAATCAAAGCTTGTTTGCAGAAAGAGACCACAGCAAAAACATCCTTTATAGTGGGGTTCTCCTGAGCCTCCTCTTTGTTGTGGGCCCCCTCTGCCTCCTCTTCCTGGGCACCATCTTGCTGTTCTTCCTCATCCCCCATCTCCTCAGAACTTACAGCATCCTTCCCCTCCTCCTCCTCCTCACCTCCATTGCCTGAATATTGCAAAGCCTCCTCAGGGATCTGGGCAAATTTTGCCAGCTTTGCTTCAGCCTGCATCCATTGTTGGCAGGCTGCATTAGCTCTCTCTGCTTCCTCTCATGTCTCAGCTCCATTTTGAGAGCTGGGACCTTTCCCTCCTCCGGAGTCTTTCTGCCAACGGTGGGTCATGGTGTCGCTCCAAGTCCACCGATCACACCCCGTGCAAGTCCCCACCATCCACTATCCAGTCGGCCGGTGTAGGCTGCGGTAATAGCGGCGGGTCAGGATATTTTTGCGGGTGTTTGCAGGAGAGCTCCAGAAACACTTCTCCTCACATTGCCTTCCAGGCCATGCCCCCCCTCCCTGTAGATCTTACATTTTATGAGGGACCACAGGTTCTCTATGGGGTTCAGACCAGGTGAACAAGGGGGCCATGTCATTATTTTTTCATCTTTTAGACCTTTACTGGCCAGCCACGTTGTGGAGTAGTTGGATGCATGTGATGGAGCATTGTCCTGCATGAAAATCATTTATTTATTGAACGATACTGACTTCTTCCTGTACCACTGCTTGAAGAAGTTGTCTTCCAGAAACTGGCAGTAGGTCTGGGAGCTGAGCTTCACTCCATCCTCAACCCAAAAAGGTCCTACAAGTTCATCTTTGATGATACCAGCCCATACCAGTACCCCACCTCTACCTTGCTGGCATCTGAGTTGGAGTGGAGATCTCTGCCCTTTACTGATCCAGCCTCTGTTCCATCCATCTGCCCCATCAAGAGTCACTCTCATTTCATCAGTCCATAAAACCTTTGAAAAATCAGTCTTAAGATATTTCTTGGCCCAGTCTTGATGTTTTATCTTATGTTTCTTGTTCAAAGGTGGTCGTTTTTCAGCCTTCCTTACCTTGGCCATGTCCCTGAGTATGGCACACCTTGTGCTTTTTGATACTCCAGTAATGTTGCAGCTCTGAAATATGGCCAAACTGGTGGCAAATGGCATATTGGCAGCTTCACGCTTGATTTTCCTTAATTCATGGGCAGTTATTTTGTGCCTTTTTTGCCCAATACGCTTCTTGCGACCCTGTTGGCTATTTGCCATGAAATGCTTGATTGTTCGGTGATCACGCTGCAAAAGTTTGGCAATTTCAAGACTGCTGCATCCCACTGCAAGACATCTCACAATTTTGGACTTTTCAGAGCCCGTCAAATCTCTCTTCTGACCCATTTTGCCAAAGGAAAGGAAGTTGCCTAATAAGTATGCATCCCTCATATAGGGTGTTGATGGCATTACAATACACCCCTCCTCATTACAGAGATGCACATCACCTGATTTACTTAATTTCTTAGTTGGCTTTCAAGCCTACACAGCTTGGAGTAGGACAACAGGTATAAAAAGTATCATATGATCAAAATACTCATTTGCCTAATAATTCAGCACACAGTGTATAAGCACAGGAGCAGACATAAAAAAACCCTTTAAACACTTAAAAGCGCATAAAGCACTCTTAATTAAGTTCAAAAAGTCTGTCCCCTTTTTAGTCATGTTGGTTAGAGGTCTAGCAATGGCAGAAAAATGTCTAATACATTTTTCTGTAGTAGTTTGCAAAACTTAAAAATTGCTGTAGCGCTTTAAGATTTTTAAGATGGTCCCAATTTAATATAGCTTTCACATTAGCTGGATCCATCCTGAAACCTGACGTGGAAATGATATACCCCAGGAAGTGCAACTCCTAAATGGCAAGTACACATTTCTCAGGTTTGGCGTATAGCCTATTTGGCCTGAGTACCGATAGCACCTGCTTAATATGATTTTCGTGTGAGCTACAGTGTTGGGAGTAAGTGAAAATGTCATCTACAGTAAGTATATGACCACGAATCTACCCAACAGATGAGCAAACACATCATTAATAGAGTGTTGACACACTGCAGGCGCATTGATGAGACCAAAGGGCATTACCAGATTCTCATAGTGCCCCTCTTGAGTATTAAATTCAGTTTTCCACTCATCCCTCTCATGGACCCTGATGAGATTATATGCCCTCCGTTCTGAGATCGAGCTTAGAAAACCACTTAGCACCGGCAATTTGGTTAAAAAGATCAGGAATAGGAGGCACAGGATATGGATCACAAACCGTGATCTGGGGTAACTCCTGACAGTCCAGATACGGTCGCAATCCACCATCTTTCTTTCTAACTAACAAAAACCTGGCCGCAAAAGGAGAGGGTGAAGGCCCAATGTGTCCATTGGCCAAGCTATCGGCTATATACTCCTTGAGAGCCAACCTCTCCAGACCAGAAAAATTGTACAGTCTGCTCTTGGGCAAGGGAGCCCCTGTCTTCAATCTGATAGTACAATCATAGGGCCTGTGCGGCGGTAACTCCTTTCAACCATCCTTTGAGAACACATTCTTTAACTCAGACAGGTATTCAGGAGTATTCAAACAAACTGCAATCACACAGGCACCCAGTGAGCCTCATAGTATGAACTCCACTGTACAATATTCTGAGTTTTCCAATCAAATACAGGGTTGTGTAAAGAGAGCCATGGGAACAACCGGCACCACCAGTGCAGGTAGGTCCTTGAGTCAGGTAAGTCAGGTAAGCCTCTCAGTATGGAGGACCCCAATGCAGAGTTCCAGACACACTCCCTTAAGAATCCCTGGGATAGCCCTGTGTCGATAGCCACAATCCATATAGGACTGGGAAGCACCTCCACCTGTAACCCAGAAGTGCAGGAAAATTGTTCATCCACAATATTTGCCCAAGAACCACTATCCAGAAAGACCTGAATGAACACCTCATGCCCCCCAATGCTCACTTTGGCAGGCAACAAATACTATGTGGCTACCAAGGTTAAGACACGTAGGGTCAGGCAGGAATCTCCCAAATCCCCTGAACCCAGAAGTTGGGCTTTCTTGGGTACCAAAGGGCATAAACAGATTAAATGCCCCTTTTTACCACAGAAAAAACTGTTCCTTTTGGACATATGTGTACAGGACTCTCCGTACACCCAAGACGTACACCCAAGCTGTATAGGCTTGACCGGGGACTCAGGAAACACCACTGGGGCAGCTGCTCCCTCCCACATGGACGTGGTATCAAGAGGCCTTTCACAGAACCGGCAATCAATACGGACTATTAAAGATATTGCAGATTTCAGAGAGGGAGGGGTCTCATACATTACTAGTGCCTCCTTGACCGTCTCTGAAACTCCCTGAAGAAACTGGCTCTTAAGAGCAGGGTCATTCCTCTGCATGTCATATGCCCAGCAGCGGTATTCAGCGCAGTAGCTCTCCGCCGCACAATCCCCCTATTTAAGTGCATGGATCTTGGCTTCGGTCAACGACACCTTATCGGGGTCGTCATAAATGAGACCGAATACGGAAAAAAACAAATCCACTGACCCAAAAACAGCGGAATCGGAGGGCAAAGAGAAGATCCAACCTTGTGGGTCACCACTAAGTAAAGAAACCACAATTCCCACCCTCTGAACCTCATTATCAGGAGAAAATGGTTGTAATCAGAAATAAAGCTTACAGGCCTTCCGGAAGGAGACAAACTGACTGCGATCACTGGAAAATCGCTCTGGAAGTAGCAACTTAGGTTCAGGAGCACTGGCCAACCCAGTCTGCACTGCAGGAGGAGCTTGGGCATCCAGCTGAACCGCCTCCCTTAACTCTGTTACCTGGAGAGTTAAAGAAGTGGTTCCCCCATATTTATTATTTGCTAGATTGATATAATGTTGAGAAACAATGTTTCTCTCAAATACCTTTTGTGGACAATAGTGCCTGTGAGAGGCACTATTGCGGACCGCTGTTCCACATCGCGTGACCCTGGGCTCCGTGACCTCGGGGATCCGGTGATGTCACGTCTAGTTCCGGATCATGTGTCATCACCGGGGCTGGCTGCAGTCTTCCTGAGCAACTGGGCTGTGGGCGGTGTTTCACCACTCATCACAGCCCTGTGTGTCTCCTGCTTGTAGTGCTTTGCTGTGAGGGAGGAGGGAGCAGGGAGCTGATGGGCTGTCACGCTGGGCTGTGCTGAGCGGTGAAACACTGCCCACAGCCAATCACTCACGGAGACTGCGACCAGCCATGGTGATGTCACATGATCAGTAACTTGACGTGACATCAACGGATTCCCGAGGTCATGGAGCCCGGGTAACACGATGGGTAACAGCGGTCCGCAATAGCGGGTCTCATGGGCACTATTGCTAACAAAGTATTTGAGAGAAACATTGTTTTTCAACATAATATCGATCTAGCAAATAATAAATATGGGTGAACCACTCCTTTAAGGCCTGCAGCTGCTCAGTAAGGTCAGTGACCAGATCCATAGAGAGGGAAAAAAAAGTGGTAGGCTGGTGATAATGACACGGAGAAGTACAGATGGAACTAGGTCTCCTAGGCTAACCCTGAGACTTGGGCCCCTGCGCTGTCCCTTATCTCATCGGTAGGCTCGATGGTATCCAGAGTCGAGCCTCCAGCGTGGCCCTGTCTCCTGTCCAAAGCCTGATACCACTTCCCCCACCCAGGGAGCAGGCTGGAAACCCAGAAATCAAGACCCCACAAATAGTAACAATCAAGGGTAAAAGGAAACTTGTACACCCAGCACTCAAAACACACAGGAGCAACAAAGTGTGAACAGGGGAATAGCGAAAAAGAGAAGGAAATAACGCACTCACAAGCGTAGTACAAATCACCATATACTGGAGTAACAACAAGCCAAGGTTTGCATGAGCTATTACCGGCACAAGAATGAAGAAAGTCGTGCTTAATAAAGGAAACTGACAGCTGCACATGGCAATCAACAGCCTGAGCATTTAGGTCTTGCTCACCAGTCTGCAGGAATGAATTCCTGCAGAGCTGAAGACCAATGAACCTGCAGCAGCCGACGATCGACTCTGACTGAAAACTCCACCAGACCCAGGTTGCTTATCAGACTCTGCAGTGTGAACAGAATCTGACGCCACAGTACCAACAGGTTATTGCAGAGCTGAACAACGCATGACACTGACACTCCATATGTGTGCTTTTTACTTTCGCTGCGGGTTTGATATGGAGGCATTTTGTGATGTTAGAGGAAGGTTTTATAATTACGTAATCCATCCAATCTGTGGGCTCTGTTAGCACTCAGCACTTTATTGATTTATCTGTCTATTATTGAGCTACTGAATACCCTTTGTATATGGTATTACTGTGTCAGTTAAACCGATTCTATTGTTACATTTCCACTCTTCAAGTGTGATATTTATGCGATTGGGCATTAGGCATTTTTATACATCTGGTCCATCGCTGTTTCTTCTGTCACCTCTCCTCCTTTGGTTTTACATATTTTTGTACTTGTTATGTTATCTTCTCTTAATACTTGTCAATAAGTGAGTTTTTGAGCAGTTTACCTCTTTTCTTTATCCTTTGTTGCAATTTGATATAGGGTATGGCTTCTGGTCTGATGGTATGCAATGTATGGTTCGATGTAGAGTACGCGACTGACATGCTGACGTGTCACCCCTTTAACCTCTGCAGCAATGCTGGCAGCACTCATAGATCTATTTTGAAAAGACAATCTCTGGATGTAACACTGAGCACGTCCACTCAATTTCTTAGGTTGATCAGTGGCAAGGCATGTTGTCAGTGGAACCTGTCTTGTTAAACCACTGTATGTTCTTGGCCGCCGTGCTGCAGCTCAGTTCAAGAGTATTGGAAATCATCTTATAGCCTAGGCCATTTTATGTAGAGCAACAATTCATTTTTTCAGATACTCAGAGAATTCTTTGCCATGAGGTGCCATGGTGAACTTCCAGTGACCAGTATAAGGCTACTTTCACACATCCGGCTTGAGCTGTGCGGCTCAATCCGGCTGTGCAAGCTATGCAACGGATGCGGTGAAAACACCGCATCCTTTGCATAAGTTTTTCCCATGCGGCCCGTCCGGTTTTTGCCGCTTGCGGCATGCTACTGAGCATGCACAGTGGCAAAAACCGCATGCGGCGGCCGGATGCGGTTTTTGCCGCATCGCGCCGCATCCGGCCGCCATAGGCATGCATTGAAAAATGCGCCGCATCGGCCGAATGCGGCGCGATGCGGGTTTTTTTGCCGCACGAAAAAACGTGCCAGGCAACGTTCCATCCGGCCGTGCATTGGCTAAATCTGCCGCATGCGGCAAAAACCGGACCGAACGCGAGCCCATGTGGCACAATGCGGCACTAATTAAAGTCTATGCAGAGAAAACGCAACCGGCAGCAAAAAAAACCGGTTGCGATTTTCCTGCAAAGTGCCGTATTGTGCCGCATAGCAAAAACCGGAGGTGTGAAAGCAGCCTAAGAGAGTGTGTGAGCTATAACACCAAATTTAACACACCTGCTCCCCAATCACACTCAAGACCTTGTAACACTAATTAGTGGCATGACACAAGGGAGGGAAAATGGCTAATTGGGCACAAATTGGTCATTTTCACTTAGTGGTGTACTAGCTTTTGTTACCAGCGGTTTAGACATTAATGGCTGTGTGTAGTTATTTAGAGGGCACACCAAATTTATTCTGTTATAGAAACTGTTGACTGACTACTTTACATTGTATCAAAGTGTCATATCTTCAGTGTTATCCCATGAAAAAATATAATCAAATATGTACAAAAATATAAGGGCTGAGGAATGTACTCACTTTTGTGATATATTGTATGCTTGACATACCTTTTATTTTTCATCCTGGCACACCGGACACATGCATTTTAAAATGACCTGTCATAATTTCTTCTGTGCAACATTTACTTTCCTGACAAGTCAACAGCAAATGTACAATAACTGGACAGCATCTTGCTAGCAATCAGTGATGGAAAAAAGGTAGATGCTTTTGACATATGATTTGTTGATGCTAGCTAGCTTCTTCTAATTTGAGGAATGGAAAACTAACTAATAATGGAGTAAATATTTTATATTACTTGCTTTATGTTTATTGGTACTGAAAGCACTTTTAACACCAGAAATTGGTCTTTGTATGTTACATACATATTGTTAAATGAACTTATAATAATACCGAGGTATACTATAGAAAGTAGAAATGAGCAAATTGATTTGATGTTAGAATTTTAGGAAATTGCTGAACCCAGTGAATTCAAACAATTTGTGATTTGACATGAATCATATCATATGGTCGCTATCTTTTTACGCAAGATTGCGTCAGTCAGAGAAAGCAATGTTGATATCATCCCTGTCAGGTAGACTTCCCCGTAATGCTTTGCAGCTGTCAAATCACTTGGTAATAGAAGAGCCAATTAAGATGGACTATTATTGCATATATAAAGACAGAGGCAGGGAACGCCGTGGTCATTTTGTGGTGAATCTGGATCTTGAGAGGATTCCACAGCTTGCAATATAGAAATAGCGATAGAAATCACAGATAGTGTGTGACAGCACAGCAGTGAAGAACGATTACCCTCCATTTACCCATAGCCAGATATGTTGAGGTCACTTTGATATTATTAAGGCTGTGGTTTTGTTAAGAGCTTAAAATGAGATGAATACAGTTCTATGACACTTCAGAATGTTCTACATGTCTTTTCAGGGAAAATGGAGTACTTAAATTTCACTGTAAATCATATGTTTGGAAACATTCAGCAAAGCTAGCGAATTTGAATTTCAAAAGACTGTAGGCATAAAATAGGGTTTTTACATTCTGACATTATATATTAGGAATTTTATAAATTGCCTAGTTATTTTCTAAGTAAAAAGATGGTGAGCACACGGAAACTAGGAAAATAAGGTGCTAGCAAAGAGGTTCTTAGGCCGTTATAATACTAAAGTCTAAAAAGATTGCAGTACATTTGTATTGCGGATGCAGACAAAAAGGTTTATTTACAGTGATTTGTCAATGCAGACGTGAAAAAAACAGTGTGTTTTTGTCAAGGGCGACAATTTCTGACTACTTACTGTCTGTCTACTTACTTAGCTTTATTAAGCTCCGGGCCTGGGCCCCAGTCATAGCTGCAGCCTGCAGTATGACCACATAAGAGGGGGCCGGCCTTGTTGCTTCAGACACATTACGCTGAGTGAGTGCTCATTGCCACATGACTAATTTGCATGCAATGCGCTACAGGCACATCACATGCAAATTAGCCATGTAGTGACACTAAGGGCAGTTTGGCAGAGCTGTGCAAGGCATCCTTGGCCGGCGTGCAGCAGCGTGATGAGGTCATCACATGGCATCTCATCACAGTACTGCGGGCAATAAAGAGCAGCGAAGGTTACGAGGACGAGGTGGAGAATAGTAAGCAATCCATAGAGGAGCTGAAGATTATATGTCCTGACATTTACTGGTGAGGGAAGGGGGCAAAGTGTTACTATGAGCTGTAACATGTAAAGAAAAAGCTGCATAGTAAAAAAAATGTGCACATCCAGCTACTTATATATAAATATTAAGTATGACAAAAACAAAGGTTAAATATATGACTAACAAGAGAAAAAGAATGGATGAAGAAAGGGGATGGATATAATAATCCTGTACATATCACCATTGAAGAAAAAACAAAAAAGCCAGCTCAACTCAAAAATGGCATGTATTATAAGATGGGCACTGCACTAAAATTCCAAACTGTACTATTTTAAATTTGAGGATTTTGGCAAAAAATTGCAATTTCTTGAGCTACCCCGCCACGTCACGGCAAATCTCTTTGGGGCAATCCTACTCTAAAACATTTTATATTTAAAATGTGCCATACGGCCTCACATATGAAAAAGTAGAACTGCTTAAAGCAGCACTTACCTGGTTCTTTTCAATCCCGTACCCATGACTGAATCATGGCTGTGGGCGGTACAGGCCCAAGTAAATGCTGCATGAATTATATAACTTGCAAACAGGGCTTGATGGCTGAATGTGAACAGCCACAAATTGCTAAAATCAAGACACGTGGAAAAACAAACCAAATTGGAGGTGGACAGCAAGGTGGGGTCAGCCACCGACCAATTCAATGAAGAAAAAACAAAAAAGACAGTTCAACTAAAAAATGGCACGTATTATAAGATGTGCACTGCATTAAAAATTCCAAACTGTACTATTTTAAATTTGAGATTTTTGGCAAAAAATTGCAATTTCTTGAGCTACCCTGCCACGTCACGGCAAATCTCTTTGGGGCAGTCCTACTCTAAAACATTTTATATTTAAAATGTGCCATGTGGCCTCACTTATGAAAAAGTAGAACTGCTTATAGCAGCACTTACCTGGTGCTTTTCAATCCTGTACCCATGACTGAATCATGACTGTGGGTAGTACAGGCCCAAACAAATGCTGCATGAATTAAATAGCTTGCAGATAGGGCTTGATGGCTGAATGTGAACAGCCTCTACAGCCAGATATTGTGTGTTTTGGGCATATATTATTTATTTGTGGGCACTGCCATGTTTATACACATATTGTTCATTCTACTGTCAGTGCCCTGATACTTATTTGAGGATAATTATAGAATTATGGTATTGTCACGCTGTACTCTAAGATGTACAATAGCAGTACAGCGCAGTAATGTGGGACTGAGAGGATTCCTGAAACTATCTGAGAAGGTAGTTAGCTGGTAAACCACTAGGGGGCGTAAAAGTGGAGGAAACATATGAGCAGGGAATTCCCTAGCAGAGGTAATACTAGTCAAGCCCACCAGATGGCAGTAGAATCGTCAGAAAGCCGTGCCACAACATGAGGTCTTGTAAGTACACAAGGGCAAAGTCTAAACGTAGTCAGAGGGAAGCAAATAGTCAGTAGCCAGGAAATCAGAGCCTAGAAGCGAGGGGGAGTGGGAAGACAAGACAGAATAAAGGTAAACAGATAAGGAACGAACAGGGAGACAGCGGGAGAGACACTGATGGAAACAGACAACAGAGGAGGTTAACAGGTCAGGTTAACACGGAGGTCAGGAGGGGGCAGGGCAGAAAACAGGTCACTCAAGAGCAGAACACAGCAGAGCCAGAAGTATCACTGGTGAAGTCCAAGAGAAACAGTGCCCTAATAAAGCAGCCTGACCTCCAGAACGAGGCAGAAAGGATTAACCCCTAACGTGACTTGCATCAGAAGTGAAACTAAAAAAAAGGCTCAGCTCCAGCTGAGCCAGGAGCCAATCATGACAGGTATCTATCCACCTATTTCATACATTCTTTTGCTCGTCAATCATGTTTTTAACCTTTGTTTTTTGTCAGCCTATTTATATCAAACAAAGCCTATAAATAGCTGGGTGTGAACATTTTTTATTATGCAGCTTTTTCTTCTCATATTACAATTCATTTTTTTGCTTAGCTTTTGCTAGCACCCTTCCCTTTCTTTATATTTATTACCCGGCGGTGCCCATTATTTCATTCTTATCAAAGTGTTGCTACAAGGGGACATTATAAGAAAATAGACAAAATTGTGAAAGGGGGAACAGTATTACGAGGAGCAGTGTGTGTGGAATATTATACAGAGGGGCAGTGTGTGGGGTATATTACACAGAGGGGCAGCATGTGTGGGGTATATTACAGGGAGGGGCAGTGTGTGGGTGAGATTATACAAAGGGGCAGTGTGTGGGGATAATATACAGAGGGGAAATGTGTGAGGTGTATATCACAAAGGGGCAGTATGGGTGGGGATATTATACAGAGTGGGAGTGTGTGTGGGGTATATTACACTGAGCGGCAGTGTCTGGGGGAAATAATATACAGAGGGGCAGTGTGTGGCTGGATGTTATACAGAGGAGCAGTGTGTGGGAGGAGCTGTGTGTGGGGAGAATATAATACAGAGGAGCAGTATGCGTGTGGGGATATTCAAAGACATACAGATAGGGACTTTAGATTGTGAGCCCCAATGGGGACAGTGTTCCTGATGTATGTAAAGCGCTGCGGAATGTTAGTGCTGTATAAAAATAAAGATTTGATATTATACACAGGGCATGGTGTATAGGTATGTTATACCGAGAGGCAGTGTGTTTGGGGGTATATTATACTTTGATCAGTGTGTGAGAAATATTATGCAAAAGGGCAATGTGTGTGTGGGGATATTATAAAGAGGGGCATTGTGTGTGGGGGATATTATACAGAGAGGCATGTTGTGTGTGGGGATATTATACAGAGGAACAGTGTGTGGGGGATATTATACAGAAAGGCAGTGAGCATGGCAGGATATTATACATAGGGTAGTTTGTGTGGGAGATATTGTACAGAGGGTTAGTGTGTGGGGATATAATACAGAGGGGTAGTATGTGTGGGAGGGATATTATACAGAGGGGCAATGTGTGTGGGTATATTATACAGAAAGGCATTGTGTGTGGGGGGATATTATACAAATGGGCAGTATGTGTGGAAGATATTATAAAGAGAGGCAATGTGTGTATGGCAGGATATTATACACAGGGGCAATGTGTGTTGGATATTATACAGAGGGGCAGTGAGTTTGGGGATATTATATAGAGGGCCAGAGTGTCTGGGAGATGTACATAAGGGCAGCATAATTGGGGATATTATACAGATGGCTGTATGTGTGGGGGGTATTATACAGAGGGGTAGTATGGTAGAGATATTTGGATAGGAGCAGTGTAGGTATTACTATTATTATTATTATTAATAATAGTTTTCTGAGGGAAATACTTCATTTTCTGTTACTGTGTGATTGGTGAAAGAAATTGCAGGAGTAGAGTTTTCCAAGAGTAGTGGTGGGACTGTGGAACATTTGAGGGGTAGAGCCTGGACGGAGTCTCAAGGGAGCCCGAAAAATTTGCCTGTATGGGGCCTTGATATTTCTGGTAGCAGCCCTGGCTGCACTACCTCATATAAGTTGAAAAATTATTGTTTGGGTGCTTGGCAGGACTTGAAAAAGAAGTAGTACCATTTGACAAGTGACCCCATTTTGGATACTACACCCCTTAAGGATTTTATCTATAGGTGTGATGAGCACTTTGAACCCACAGATGATTCACAGAATTTTATAGCATTGAATCATAAAAATGAAAAAAAATATTTTTCCTACAAAAATTATCTCAAGCATAACAGGAGAAAATAGACCATACAATTTGTTGTGTAATTTCTCCTGAGTACACCAATAACCCACATGTGGTGGGAAACTACTGTTTGAAAGCACAGCAGGGCTTGGAAAGGAGCTTCCTTTGACTTATGCAGTGCAAAATTGACTGGAGTAAATAGCGGATGCCATGTTGCATGTTACGGAAGCCTGATGTGCCTAAACAGTGGACATTTTGGTAATACATTCCTCAAGAAATTTATTCAGAGGTGATATGAGCACCTTGAGCTCACAGGTGCTTCACAGAATTTTATAACGTTGAATTGTGAAAATGAAAACATGAATTTTTCCCACAAAAATGTAACTTTTTTAAACACTAAAATTTAGTTTTAGCCCCAGATTTCACATTTTCACAAGAGGTAATAGGTAAAACTGGCATCAAAATTTGTTAGACAATTTCTGCTAAACATGGCAATATCCAATATGTAGCTCTTGTAGTTGGGGCTCTGTAGTAGTTTTTGGCCACAGGGCAGCGTTCATAAGGGATAGGACTATTTGAATTTTGGAGAGCAGATTTTCCTGGAATAGTTTGCAGACACCATTTGCAGAGCCTCTAAGTGTGAGAAGAGAATAATTCCCTCTAAAATTACCCCAGTTTGAAAATACACCCCTCCAGGAATTCATCTATGTGTGTAGTGATGATTTTAACTTTATGGGTGATTTACAAAAATGAGCAGGGGATGTTGCAGAATGAAAATTGCAAATATGCCATTGTTGTTTCCAATATTTTGAAGTGCCCGTACAGAATAGGGTCCATACACTGTAATGTCCGTACATTATAGTGCCTGTACATTTTGCTCAGCTTGTTCTTCTGGAGACATGTGTGGCGCCCCTGAGGCTTCAGTCGCCACAGGGTACTGCACCTCACTTAAGGTGTGGTAATCATCCTGAGTATTGAGGAGGTCGGTGCCAGTTTCACATCCAAATATTCCAGAAATACACAGCAGGTTCCACTGGGTACCGGGCTAGGCTCGGGTCTTAAGGCTTGCCACCAAACACTGGGGTATCCACCCACTAGTGACAGGAACTCAGGGATGGGACGGGCGGCCACTGGGAGAGAGAGGAGGAGGTCACTTACACAAAAAGGGGAGTCGTGCCCTGACTCTGGTTGGGGAAGGAAGCAGGAGAGCTTACCGGTGGAATCTGTGAGACACAGGAGTAAATACGGTCACTGAGGGGAGAGCTCAGTTGCTCCCTTGGGACCGGCGCATTTCAAGGTACGGAACCCTAGGGTGGCGTATTTTTCAAGTTGCGCCACCAGAATCCGACGGACAGGGTGATTTCAAGTCCCTCTGGCCACCACCAGATCCCGGAGCACAGTAGCAACATAGAGCCCGGAGTCGTGATCACAGGCACCAAAATGGACTCGCGCTGCCTGCAGACGGGACAGGAACTTTAACACTGAACAGCAGTGCCCAAGCACTTTGGGTCACGGGGATCTGCATAAAAAGTGCAAGAAGGAAGGGCCCACAATCCCCAACACCGGCGGTGACCTCTGAATTATCCGGAATCAGCTGGGGCACATCACGGCAGAAACCGGCACTCCAACGGTAGCAACCGGACAGTGAGTAAAAACCTTGAACCGCAACTACTGAGTCCGCCCTTCATTGCCGGCGCAGGCTCTACGCGCTCCGGCGCCAATGGTCACTACTACCCCCATCATCCTCCCTGGGGCCTAGCTCTACCTGTGGGGAGCTGAACCATCCTGGCTGCAACACCATTCACCCCAGAGGACAGGCTAATCCCAGGCCGCACACCACAGGTGGTGTCACAAGACAACTACTACTACTCCCAACATCCTACAAACCCTTCATCTTCATCATCCATCCAGCCATCCCTTTTTGTGGACACCTCAGGGTCACGAAACCGGGCAGGGCCACCCATGACAACCCCCTGAACCTCACCGGCCCGGTGACGAGTATCCCCCAGACCCCGTGGAGTGCTCCACATGCACACAGTATTTTAGTGCTCTCTCCTTGCTATTGTACTGAGAAACATTTTGACAGTAACTGTATTTTAGGCACCGTGTGAGGCTCAAAAGGGAGGGGGCCACTTTGAATTTGGGAGTGCAGATTTGGCAGGATTTCTTTTGGGTGTTGGAGGAAGTGGAGCCATTGTGCTCTTCCAGAGCTTTTGTTCCACCAATATAGTAGAAACCTGCTGTTTTTATATAACGGGTGATGGAGTTTAGTATTTTTTTAATTGTTGTGAAATGAGCTGAAGCTTTTACTGGGAACATTTTACATGACATTTTGGATTACATTTACCCTGTGCTCTACACTGATCACTTACATTGGGGGTTTACATTTAAATTTCCAAATGAGGTGATTCAGATGACACCCATGATAGATCTATTCACTGTAATGAGGCAGCAGAGATATTTTAAACTCTGACCTCTGTTTGGTAACAGCCATCTTTTCAGCAGTGCACAAAACAGACCGTGATTTTATGAACGCTTAAAAGATGGACTTTCACGCTGTACCAAGGGCTAGTAAGACGTAGTACATTGTATTCCCCACTAGGTGGCAGCAGAGTAGTGAAGGAGAGACAAAGTCACACTGTAACAGAAAGGCAGCTGAAGTACAGCAGAGTAATGTAACTTCAGCAAGCAGTTAACAGGCGAACCACTAGGGGGCAATAGAGTAGTCAACAGTCCAGGTCTAGCCAGAAAAGTCAAGTCACTATAAGAGGAGTTTCAAAATCACATCAGAAAACAGAACCGAGTCGGAAGCCGGGAGATCAGGTATGCAGAGGGAAACACAAACAGACAGGAGCGGGAAGTCAGGAACCGGGACAGGTATACGAACTGGGGAGGGTACAAGTCAGGACACAGTAGCTGGGAGGCAGGACAGATCGGGAACACTCGCCAGAGCCAGTATACAAGCTGCAAGGCAGAAATATCACTGGCACTGACCCATAGGTAGAGAGGCAAGATATAGTGTCCTGGGATCCAGAACAAGGCAAGGGAAGTTAACCCCTGACATGACCAGGCTAGAGCTGGGTGTAACCACAGCAGGGAAAAGCTGGCCTGGATCATGACATGGACACTGCTAGATCATAGGGCAAACACACATGACAAAATAACTCCCTCTGCTTCATTGTAGTGAGTGTTCCATTGGGGGCATTTTCTAAATAACATATTTCAGAGATTTACATGGAAACCCCGGTGTAAGTGCTTAGTATAGAGCTCAGAATAAATGTGAGCTGCTGTAGCACAGGAGTCCCTGCAGGGACACCAAGTCACGCATCTTCCCCCTCTTTCCCAACGCTGTCCACATATGCTCCTGCTTCTTCCCCCTCCTATGGCCTGTGCCTGCAGCGGAGGTATCCCAGGAATGTGCTTAGAGCACTTGCTCACACACCTAACCTCCTCTTAAAGGGCCAGAGTGCCATTTCCTATGGCTGAGAGGCAATATGTATTTAAGTCACCCTCCCATTAGGGGACATGCCTGTGTAATGCCCTTAGTTAGTTTAGCTACCAGCCTGCTAGCTAGTTGTCCGGTCCCATGCTTCTGTCCCATCACCTGTACCTGTGCCCGCCTTCTATACCTATCTGTCCCTGCCATGCCCACCATACCTGTTCGTACCCACCTGCTGTCTGCCTCTGTCATCCTGCCTGTACCTGCCTGCACTGGTGCTTATTTCTGAGTCCGCCCTCCTGAGAGTCAGTCCCACAGTCCCAGTCACTACCCTGGGAGTGGGGCCTGGCATTCACTTCATGACAGGTGCTTAGGTAAGCACCTACCACTAAAGGGTAAGTCCGCGTCCCCCTGTGGTCCAGTGGGTCCACTCCCACTCACTGTCTCAACAACACCAGTGGTGAGCGTTAAAGCCGCAACCTACTGCAATTCTTGGGAGACAGAATGAACAAATCAACAGCATGTCAACAATTGTTTTTATTTTATTTTTATGCCATTCACTGTGCGATATATGTAATATGACAGCTTTTTTCTTTGGGTCAGAATGATCACATCTATATTGAATTTTCATGTTTGACTACTATCATACACTAAAAAAGTGTTTGCATCTTTATATTTTGAGAGCTAAAATTTTACATTTTTCTCCCAACACAGTCATATGAGGACTTGTTTTTTACGGAATGAGTTAATGTTTTTATTTGTACAATTTTGGTTCATATATTTTTGATTGCTTTGTATTTTGATTTTTGGCAGGCAGAATGAATAACATCCAGCATTTCAGGAATAGTTTTTTTGGTTTTTAATTTCCGCTGCTCACAGTATGGTAAAAGTTATTGACTGGCTGTAATGCTACCAGCACCCCTGCACGTCACCTGGCAGTGGTGCGGACACTCTTATTGCCTCAGACACCCATTGGTTTCTCCTCTGGTCCCAGTTGTATCTCTCTGGTCTAAAGTGCTGCACATGTCATGCAGGTCTCCTGGGACCATGCTAAGGGCACATGCATGTGCACTCCCTGAATCTGAAAGGGGCAGTGTGCACACTTTGTGAGTCACCAACTAATGACTGGAGGACACTAGGTACTTAAATCACTCTCCCCTATTGGGAGGTGTCTGAGCAACATGTATATTCAGTCTGTCTTCAAGTTGTTAGTTGTCAGGTCCCTGTAATCCTCAACTAGTCCTGTATATCTGAACCCGTGTTCCAGTTATCAGTACCGGCTCAGCGTTTTCTAACTTATGCACCAGAACCACAACCTGCTTGTACCTGCCATGCAGCCAGTAGCAGCCATCCAGTCTTTCTCAGCTATTCAGTCTGTCCCAGCCATCCTGCCAGTACCTGCTGTCCAGCTTGTACCTGTCATCCAGCCTGTACCTGCCATCCAGTCAGATACCTAAGTTCGTACCTGCATGCCTGACCCTGGGGGTCAGCTGCTGCAGAACCAGGGACTGCACTGGAATGGTACCTGTCAGCTACCTTTCAGCACAAGCCTAACTTTGGGTGGCATGGTAGCTCAGTGGTTAGCACTGTAGTCTTGCAGTGCTGGGGTCCTGGGTTCAAATACCACCAAGGACAACATCTGCAAGGAGTTTGTATGTTCTCCCCATGTTTGCGTGGGTTTCCTCCCACACTCCAAAGACATACAGACAGGGAATTTAGATTGTGAGCCTCAATGGGGACAGCATTCCTGATGTATGTGAAGCGCTGCGGAATATGTTGGCGCTATATAAAAATAAAGATTTATTTATTTATTTAACTTTACCATAAGAGGCTCTAGTGAAGATGAGTTAGTCACTTAGACACGCCTCTCCAAGGTAACCCCAGTCCCGAAAAGTAGTGGATCCACACCCAAGAGCATGACAATGGCTTTATTCCTCGGGTTATTATGATTACAGTGATACCACATTTATGCTATTTTTTATGTTTTGCAGTTAGTGATTGACAATCATGCTCAGAATCCTCTGTACTTAGTTGAGTATTGGGGTGTGAGACGCGCTCGAAACTCTATTAAGTGTTCTGTTACTGGGGCATCATGCTTGGGTAAGGGATATGCTAGCGAAGTAATAGTGTATTAGAGGCATGTAGGCAGGGATTCTAGCCTTATACTCCGCGTACAGAATTATTAGGCAAGTTGTATTTTAGAGGATTTTTTTATTATTGATCAACAACTATGTTCTCAATCAACCCAAAAGACTCATAAATATCAAAGCTTAATATTTTTGGCAGTTGGAGTGTTTTTTTTTTAGATTTGGCTATCTTAGGAGGATATCTGTTTGTGCAGGTAACTATTACTGTGCAAAATTATTAGGCAACATAATAAAAACCAAATATATTCCCATCTCACTTGTTTATTTTCACCAGGTAAACCAATATAACTGCACACAATTTAGAAATAAACATTTCTGATATGCAAAAACAAAACCCCAAAAAATTTGTGACCAATATAGCCCCCTTTTTTATGATGAAACTCAACAGCCTACCATCCATAGATTTTTTCAGTTGCTTGATCTGTTTGTGATCAACATTACGTGCAGCAGCCAACACAGCCACCCAGACACTGTTCCGAGAGGTGTACTGTTTTCCCTCCCTGTAGATCTCACTTTTTATTAGGGACCACAGGTTCTCTATGGGGTTCAGACCAGGTGAACAAGGGGGCCATGTCATTATTTTTTCATCTTTTAGACCTTTACTGGCCAGCCACACTGTGGAGTAGTTGGATGCATGTGATGGAGCCTTGTTCTGCATGAAAATCATGTTTTTCTTGAACAATACCGACTTATTCCTGCACCACTGCTTAAAGAAGTGGTCTTCCAGAAACTGGCAGTAGGTCTGGGAGTTGAGCTTCACTCCATCCTCAACCCAAAAAGGTCCCACAAGTTCATCTTTGATGATACCAGCCCATACCAGTACCCCACCTCCACCTTGCTGGCATCTGAGTCGGACTGGAGCTTTCTGCCCTTTACTGAACCAGTCTCTGGCCCATCCATTTGGCCCATCAACAGTCATTCTCATTTCATCAGTCCATAAAACCTTTGAAAAATCAGTATCAGTATAAATCTTAAGATATTTCTTGGCCCAGTCTTGACGTTTTATCTTATGTTTCTTGTTCAAAGGTGGTTGTTTTTCAGCCTTTCTTACCTTGGTCATGTCCCTGAGTATGGCACACCTTGTGCTTTTAGATACTCCAGTAACGTTGCAGCTCTGAAATATGGCCAAACTGGTGGCAAATGGCATCTTGGCAGCTTCACGCTTGATTTTCCTCAATTCATGGGCAGTTATTTTGCGCCTTTTTTGCCAAACACGCTTCTTGCGACCCTGTTGGCTATTTGCCATGAAACGCTTGATTGTTCGGTGATCACGCTTCAAAAGTTTGGCAATTTCAAGACTGCTGCATCCCTCTGCAAGACATCTCACAATTTTGGACATTTCAGAGCCCATCAAACCTCTCTTTTGACCCATTTTGCCAAAAGAAAGGAAGTTGCCTAATAATTAAGCCCACCTTATATAGGGTGTTGATGTCATTACACCACACCCCTCCTCATTATAGAGATGCACATCACTTGATTTACTTAATTGGTAGTTAGCTCCCAATACAGCTTGGAGTAGGACAACATGTAAAAAAATTATCATGTGATTAAAATACTCATTTGCCTAATAATTCTGCACATATTTTATTAAGCGCAAGCAGGCATCCCTTTCTCAAATTTTACAGGGCCAGCAGCTGCCCCTCACTCACAATTTTTAAAGGTCAAGCAGGGGCCCCTCACTCAATTTTTAGAGAGCCAGCAAACAGCACTCACAATTTTTAAAGGGCAAGCAGGTGCCCCCCCCTCATTTTTTAGAGGGCCATCAGGCAGCCCTAAATTAAATTATAGAGAGCCATCAGGTGGCCCTCATTGAATTTTTAGAAGGCCAGCAGGCAGCCCTCACTAAATTTTTAGAGGGTCTACAGGTGGCCCTGACTCAATTTTTAGAGAGCCAGCAGCCTGCCCTGACTCAACTTTTAGAGGGAAAGCAGCCAGTCCTTACTCATAATTTTTAGAGGGCCAGGAGGCAGCCCTCAATCAATTTTTACAGTGCCATCAGGTGTTCATCAACCAATTTTAAGAAGGCCCAAAGGACGCCCTTACACATCACTTTTAGATATTTTTTACTTAAGAGCAGCAATTTCTGTAATGCTAGAATCAATGCCTACATGTCCCTAGTACAGTATCACTTCTTCAGCAGCTTGCCCTACACTAAATACAGATAAGAGCAATATTATTCGAAAATAGAATAGATTTTTTTACTTAGCAGCAGTAACTTCTGTATGACTAGAATCCCTACCTACATGTTCCTTAAAAACTATCCCTTCTCTAGCAGCTTGCACTAAACTAAATGCAGATAAAAGCAGTATTAATAGAAAATAAAATAGATTTTTTACGTAGCAGAAGCAAATATATGTATGGCTAGAATCCCTGTCTAGATGCCTCTAATTCATTATCCCTTCTCCAGCATCTAGCCCTACACTAAATGCAAATAGCAGTGGTATTACTAGAAAATAGAATATTGTTTTTACGTTGCAGCAGCTAGATCTATTAGGCTAGAATCCCTGTCTACATGTATCTAATACACTATTCCTTCTCCAACACCTTGCTTATCCTAAATGAATATAAGAGCGGTATCATTGGAAAACTGAATAGATTTTTCCATAGCAGCAGCAAAGTCTGTAAGGCTGCAATCCCTGCCTACATGCCTCTACTGTAGTACACTATCCCTTCTCTAGCAGGTTCCCTTACACTAACTGCAAAGAAGAGACTTTTTATTAGAGAATAAAATAGATTTTTTTTATATAGCAACAGGTGCATGTGGCTTATAATTCAACATATGGATCAAAATGATCAATCAGCAGGGTTTTCAGGGACCTTGCCTCAAGAGGCAAGGTCCCTGAAAACCCTGCTGATTGATCATTATGATCCATATGTTGAATTAATCAAGGGGAGTGGGGACCTACATATTCATGTATATATAAGGCATACCACTTCATATGATTGTTGCTACCTGAGGAAGGGGAAATATTTAACCCCGAAACGCGTTGTGGCTTATAATCTTGCAATAAAAAAAGTTTTTTGGAACAATACCATCATCTTTATGAACTTTAATAGCAGCGCAGCCAATACCGTGGTTTTTTCATTATCCCCTAATCCATTCTCCTTCTCCTTCCTGGAGTGCACGGGGCTGCTGCAGCTATTCCAAGACTCTGCCTGAATCACATCAAGCCTCTGAAGGGCCGGTGAGTCACCGGCATCTGTTCTACGGGTCCGTCCACCACAGAGGAGGAGCTGCAGCTCAGCGCTGGTCTGACGGCTGTGTTCTCCATGTGGGATATCGATCGTGTGAGCGGCGGCCTGAGCTGGAAATACTGCGGGCTGGAAAGGACGAGATCCCCGCTTATGCCATAGCGGTACACCGTGGACCTCCCTTCGGCTGTCTCCCCAGTGTTGTACCTGACGTACAACAGGATCAGGTGAGTGTGACCATCACACTGCACACGTAATAAGTTATCATTAGATTTTACACAGGAGCGCACCCTCTTTTTTTCTTTTATTTGACAGGTGGAAAAACAAACCAAATTGAGGTGCACGACAAGGTGAGGGTGAATTTTCTGTTGAATTGGTTAGTGGCTGACCCCACCTTGCCGTGCACCTCAATTTGGTTTGTTTTTCCACCTATCTTTATTTTAGCAATTGGTGGCTGTTCACATTCAGCCATCAAGCCCTGTCCACAGGCTAATCATTTCATGCAGCATTTGCTTGGGCCTGTCCCACCCACAGCCATGATTCAGTCATGGGTACAGGATTGAAAAGCACTAGGTAAGTGCTGCTATAAACAGTACTACTTTTTCATATGTGAGGCCGTATGGCACATTTTAAATACAAAATATCTTAGAGTAGGACTGCCACAAAGAGATTTGCCGTGACGTGGTGGGGTAGCTCAAGAAATTTCAATTTTTTTTCCCAAAAATCTCAAACTTATAATAGTACAGTTTGGAATTTTTAGTGCAGTGCACATCTTATAATACACGCCATTTTGATTTTAGCTGGCATTCTTGGGTTTTTTTCCCCTGTCAAAAATATGAGTGAGCCCGACTTCCGTCCCTCTAAAAATTGGATCCTCTTAAAATTATGAGTGAGGGCCACCTGATTGCCCTCTATAAACTGAATGAGGGCCACCTGTTTCCCTCTTAATATTGAGGAGTAAGGCCCGCCTACTGGCCCTCTAAAAATTGAATGAGGACAACCTGTTGGCCCTCTAGATGTTGAGTGAGGGCTGCCTGCTGACCCTCTAAAAAATAAAAGTGAAGGCTGGCTGTTGGCTAAATATTGAGTGTGGTCCACCTAATGGCTCTCTAAAAATTGATGTAGAGCTGCATGATGGCCCTCTAAAAAATATGAGTGAGGCATGTCTGCTGGCCCTCTAAAAATGATAAGTGAGGGCCGGCTACTGGCCCTCTAAAAATTGAATGATGGCTGCCTGCTGGCTCTCTAAAAATTATAAGCGAAAGCTGGCTGCGGTCCCTCTGAAAATTAATTGAGTGCCATCTTCTGACCCTCTAAAAATTATGAGAGATAGCTGGCTGTTGCACCTATGTGCAACAGACTATGTGCAGTGCATCACTCAGTTTACCGGACGTCAAAGCCAGGTTCCCATGGTATGACTTCCAGTGGCCTGACTGCCAGACTGTTGGACTGTGGCTGTGACCTGCAATTTGACAGTCCAGCAGCAGCTTAAAAGTGAAAGTGCTGCTGGTCACATAATCTTGCAGAAATTTCTACATCACAATTCTGCATCCAATCTACATCCCCTGACAAAATATCAAAACTACATTGCTTTTTAATGCGTTATTTTGTCAGAAGATGCAGATTTGGTGCAGGAATTTGGTGTATAGATTTCAGCACAAAATTTGCATCTCATTGCAGAAAAACACATAAAAACAGTTTAGATGCTGTTTTGTCTGCCAGGAGATGCAAATTTGGTGCAGACATTTCAGCACTAAATCTGCATCTCTTGGCAAAAAAATGCAGTTTTCTACCAAGAAATACAGGTCTGATTGAACTCAGTTCACCTGAGGTGAGGTCACTGAGTTCAATGAGGTCAAGTTCAATTAAGTGAGTTTATCTGCAGTCACAGGTGAGGTACTGTGAGAGCCTCCAGTTTTGAGCGCACATAAACTCAGTGATGTCACCACTCACAGCTGCAGTGCAGTGATAATCAAATAAATAGTGACTGTAGACCTAAGCTATGTACACACGCTGTATCTTTGTGGTGACCACAAAGATGCATGTTTTTGGTCCCAAAAAAACCCTCCCTCTGTATGCATTTCTTGCTGCGTTTTTTTAACCGCGTTTTTGCCCAGTGCGTTTTTTTAATTCAAATCTATTGACTGGAAGGGCTCAAAACACTGGCAAAAACGCAGAAAGAATTGACATGCTGCATCTTTGTGGTCACTACAAAGACACAGCCAAAAAAAAGCTGCAACGTGCGAATAGCAAAAATGAAATCTCATAGACTTTGCTGGGGAAGAAAATGCATGCAGTTTTGAGACCAAAACTGCACCCAAACAATGTGCAAAAATGCGGCAGAAAAACGCAGCGTGTGCACAAGGCCTTATAAAGAGAAACACAGTGCCAATGAAGATAAAGTGCACCTAGTGCATATTATCACAGTGATAAAACCAGTGTCAAGGGGTAACAGGAATAATACCTGATGGCATCTCCTCCTGCTAGTACTGTTGCGAATATCGGCGTATGGCCTTCTTCAGGGGCATGAAGGCCATACGAAGCACTGACGAAGGCTATATGCTGAAATGCAAGTCGGGACTTAACGTTAGCACCAGCAGAAGGAGATGCCATCAGGTATTATTCCTATTAAGCCCTCGACAATGATTCACTGTGATAGTGATCGGAGTTGCCGTGAGGACCGTGGACGGGTGGTGGCCCGGCGGTACCGGACCGGTACACAAGGAGAAGCCAGCACCATTGGCAGGGGCCTTTTGGATCCCGGCAAGGCTAGGAGTCGCCATGAATTTGCCAAATCCGTCAGTGAAGGGGACCTCCGGGTCTCCAAACAACTAAGTCCCGATTGAAGGCAACCGTCCAACCGTATGAGAGACACCACCACCGCCAAGGCACCAGTTTCTCAGGGCCAGCGCCTGCGGGCAAAGAGGGGCTCCTCTGGCCCATATCAAAGTCAGGGAGCGGGTTACCGGTGGGAATCCATCGCTACCAACAGTGAACATAGGTGCAGGGAAAGAGACAGTCACCGTTAACTACCGGGGAAAAGCAACAGCAGCCGTCCGTGGGAACCGTCTTTCCAGCCGTGTGTTTTACCGAGAACTGTGTCATCGTCTCAGGCTGAGTGAGTACCACCGTGCCGTGAGGCACAGCGCTGCCCCCGCGACCCTGCACCTCACCAGGCCCCGCACCCGGCCTGCCATCCACCCCTACCCCATCACCGGGCCCCGGGACAACCAACCCCCTACCCACGGAGGGGAGAAATAACAACAAAGCTGCTCCCTGTCACCGCTCCCGGGATCCCCATACAGAGCAGCGGTGGTGTCCACACAATCACCACAACCGTGGGTGGCATCACGGACAATAAATCCCCAAAACCAAAACCCCTTTTCACTCACGGGCGAGGAGCGCCGCTCGAGTCCCCGGGATCCGGCCCATCGCTCGAGCCACCGAGCAGCAGAGGCTGCAGCAGCAGCGGCAGCCGGACCCGAGCAGTGGGAGAGCGCAGCGTCCCCTCCTCCGCCCGCGACAACTTGGCGTCACGAACAGGATCTTACCGCTCTGCCGTCTGGTAGAGGTGCGCCTTGTTACCGCCGGAGGTGTCCGGCTGAAAATTTTCAGAAGCCACCATCTTTGGCGCGAAAAGTTCCCGCTCGAGCGTCTTCTCGAGTAGTGGAGGCGCGAAGGCCAAAACCCCGCCCCGATAGAGGAGGGGCCGGAAAGAGGCTAAGGGGGACGAAATGGCGACTGGTCGCATGTAGCCGTGGCTATAAAGGCAGGGACGCCAGGATTCTGCAGCAATACTGGGTTCCTGGAAGGCTCGATTGCCAAGATAGAGAGGGGAGCCAGCGTGATCTGAAATTGGCATGCATAATATAAAAAGTGAAAATTCACACATTTATTCCAACTGTACTACAATAAAAAAAAATGAGATTTTTAGCAAATAATTGATCAATTTTTTGAGCCACCCCTGCCAACGTCACGGCAAATCTCAATAGGGGGGTCCTACTCTACATTCTGTATTTCATGTGCCATGCGGCCTCCTAGATAAAGTTAAAAGCAGAACCATAATAGAGCACACATACCTGTAACCTGTATATAACCGCTTCTATGTTGCAAAAAAGGCACTTGTGGATAGAGACCAGCCCAGGTCCCAGCATGTGGAGCAAGCTCTGCACCATACCAGGACTATATCAGAACTGATCCTCCCAGTGCCAAACAGCAACCATTGATAAAGGCGAACCAGATCCAAGATGGTGCTTAATTAGCATTGCCTGTGGAAAGGGGTGAGGTAACTGAATCTGAACAGCTACCAACAGGAGGAATACATAGCAAACCAAAATCAGGCATGCATGGCATGGTGGTGACCGGCCACCAGAATTTGTAGCATAACTACGACCAAACAGAGAGAGAGGGGAGCCAGCGTGATCTGAAATTGGCATGCATAATATAAAAAGTGAAAATTCACACATTTATTCCAACTGTACTACAATAAAAAAAAATGAGATTTTTAGCAAATAATTGATCAATTTTTTGAGCCACCCCTGCCAACGTCACGGCAAATCTCAATAGGGGGGTCCTACTCTACATTCTGTATTTCATGTGCCATGCGGCCTCCTAGATAAAGTTAAAAGCAGAACCATAATAGAGCACACATACCTGTAACCTGTATATAACCGCTTCTATGTTGCAAAAAAGGCACTTGTGGATAGAGACCAGCCCAGGTCCCAGCATGTGGAGCAAGCTCTGCACCATACCAGGACTATATCAGAACTGATCCTCCCAGTGCCAAACAGCAACCATTGATAAAGGCGAACCAGATCCAAGATGGTGCTTAATTAGCATTGCCTGTGGAAAGGGGTGAGGTAACTGAATCTGAACAGCTACCAACAGGAGGAATACATAGCAAACCAAAATCAGGCATGCATGGCATGGTGGTGACCGGCCACCAGAATTTGTAGCATAACTACGACCAAACAGAGAGAGAGGGGAGCCAGCGTGATCTGAAATTGGCATGCATAATATAAAAAGTGAAAATTCACACATTTATTCCAACTGTACTACAATAAAAAAAAATGAGATTTTTAGCAAATAATTGATCAATTTTTTGAGCCACCCCTGCCAACGTCACGGCAAATCTCAATAGGGGGGTCCTACTCTACATTCTGTATTTCATGTGCCATGCGGCCTCCTAGATAAAGTTAAAAGCAGAACCATAATAGAGCACACATACCTGTAACCTGTATATAACCGCTTCTATGTTGCAAAAAAGGCACTTGTGGATAGAGACCAGCCCAGGTCCCAGCATGTGGAGCAAGCTCTGCACCATACCAGGACTATATCAGAACTGATCCTCCCAGTGCCAAACAGCAACCATTGATAAAGGCGAACCAGATCCAAGATGGTGCTTAATTAGCATTGCCTGTGGAAAGGGGTGAGGTAACTGAATCTGAACAGCTACCAACAGGAGGAATACATAGCAAACCAAAATCAGGCATGCATGGCATGGTGGTGACCGGCCACCAGAATTTGTAGCATAACTACGACCAAACAGAGAGAGAGGGGAGCCAGCGTGATCTGAAATTGGCATGCATAATATAAAAAGTGAAAATTCACACATTTATTCCAACTGTACTACAATAAAAAAAAATGAGATTTTTAGCAAATAATTGATCAATTTTTTGAGCCACCCCTGCCAACGTCACGGCAAATCTCAATAGGGGGGTCCTACTCTACATTCTGTATTTCATGTGCCATGCGGCACTCTTGGATCTGGTCCGCCTTTATCAATGGTTGCTGTTTGACACTGGGAGGATCAGTTCTGATATAGTCCTGGTATGTGTAGGGCTTGCTCCACATGCTGGGACCTGGGCTGGTCTCTATCCACAAGTGCCTTTTTTGCAACATGGAAGCGGCTATATACAGGTTGCAGGTTTGTGTGCTCCATTATGGTTCTGCTTTAACTTTATCTAGGAGGCCGCATGGCACATGAAATACAGAATGTAGAGTAGGACCCCCCTATTGAGATTTGCCGTGACGTTGGCAGGGGTGGCTCAAAAAATTGATCAATTATTTGCTAAAAATCTCATTTTTTTATTATAGTACAGTTGGAATAAATTTGTGAATTTTCACTTTTTATATGATGCATGCCAATTTCAGATCGTGCTGGTTCCCTTTTTTTCTCTGTTTTGACTGTAGTTATGCTACAAATCTGGTGCCTGACCAACACCATACCATGCACGCCTGATTTTGGCTTGCAATATATTCCTCCTGTTGGTAGCTGTTCAGACTCAGTTACCTCACCCCTTTCCACAGGCAATGCTAATTAAGCACCATTCTTGGATCTGGTCCGCCTTTATCAATGGTTGCTGTTTGACACTGGGAGGATCAGTTCTGATATAGTCCTGGTATGTGTAGGGCTTGCTCCACATGCTGGGACCTGGGCTGGTCTCTATCCACAAGTGCCTTTTTTGCAACATGGAAGCGGCTATATACAGGTTGCAGGTTTGTGTGCTCCATTATGGTTCTGCTTTTAACTTTATCTAGGAGGCCGCATGGCACATGAAATACAGAATGTAGAGTAGGACCCCCCTATTGAGATTTGCCGTGACGTTGGCAGGGGTGGCTCAAAAAATTGATCAATTATTTGCTAAAAATCTCATTTTTTTATTATAGTACAGTTGGAATAAATTTGTGAATTTTCACTTTTTATATGATGCATGCCAATTTCAGATCGTGCTGGTTCCCTTTTTTTCTCGATTGCCAAGATGCACAGTCCGACCGCCAACGAGGACACTCCCGCACCCGGCACGGCGATGTGGCTGAGAGACCGGACTGCCCCGTTGAATAACCGTCTGCAAGCCTATATGCAGCTCCTCCTAGAGGAGTGGGAGACCGACATGGCGGACGTAGTGGCTGCTATGCGGAGACGCGAGGTGGAAGAGGATTTGGAGGAGCGGGTAAGAGACCAACGCCCCTGTATTCCCGAGGGATCGGCCATTGAAGCTGAGGAGCCCGGCCTGCCTCCGCTCACCCTGCCTCTCTCCCCGCTACCCGTGTTAGCTGCTGCCGCTCCACCACTAGGCCCGCTACCTGCCCAACCGGTAGCGATACCCTGCTAATCCGTCCCGGCGGACCAACCGGCTGCAGACGTCCAGGACGTCCCTGAATTACTCCCGGGGTAACCGCTAGGACCGCGGCCCCTTAACAAAAATGTGCCAGAGGTCCCGGCAGTGATTGCGCCAGACCCCGAGCCCGGGACCGTGGCATGGATGAAGGCCCGGGTGATTAAATTCCACCAACGTCAGCAGGATCAGATCTTCCGGAGGATGGAGCAGTGGACCAACGAGGTGGAAATGCTGATTGCAACTGCCCCGATGTACGGGAGGGGAACAGATGTAACAGAGTCGACTGGTGACCCACGTCCCTATGTCCTACCAGGACCGGCCGCTGCGGCTGAGGGGCCCGGCCTAGTCTCGACCTATGCATCACCCTTGCCGTTACTTATGGGATGCCTCAGTGTAAACTCGCCTGACCCGCTGCCCCGTGCTACTGTGGAAGGATCTGATGTGCTGGAGGCTGGAGGCCAGGAGGCTGCGGCAGCTGGCGGCAACCCGCCTGACGCAGATGCAAGTGATGGTGACTCCAGCGACTCCGGCTCTGGTGCTGAACTCACCCCTGAAGGTGAGGAGGCAAGTGAGCATCCCCGCTATGTGGGGGAACCGGTAGTTTATTACACCGCGCGTAATGGTGGGAATGGATACCAGGCGCCCATGTCACAGCAAGCCTGTCACTGCATGTTTGATATGCTGGCGGCAGAGAACCCAGCAGACACAGAAGAGTCAGAGTAAAGGCAGCGGGGCACCGTTGTCACAGTCCCCGTTGGGACCACCAGTATGTGTGTTAAAAGTTTGAAAGCTTTTGAAAAATGAAAATGATTACCGAAGCCTCATCTGATTGAACCGTGATTGATCCGGCCGTTGCCGGCACCGTTGTCCCCGTGGGGACTGCTTGAAAGGTTGCGTAAGGGACTCCTTACGGACAAGCCCGTGAACTTGCAGGGCAACCAAAAACTAGTGGCTTGTAAATATGTTGTGTTGTTGCAGCTTACCGTTACCGCGTCCGGAGAGGCAGGTTGGAGGGAGGGCCCGCAGTGGAGCAGGCTGGGGCCCAGCCACCACCGGAACCGGTGGCTACCCTCTGGAGGGGAAGGACAGATCCCGCTCGGGTAACTTGGTGCTGGACTGGGGTCAAGGGGTGCTGCCTGTTTCTTAGGGGCAGCATTAGGGCCAGGTTACTTGGGTGGGAGAGAGCGGCAGCCGCAACCGTTAAAACCGTTACTGCAACGTTTAAGAAAAAGTGCCTCCCGTTGTGGGATGATGTTATTCTATTTGTATTATGTTTTTATCTTTTTCAGAAATATAAAACCGGTGTTGGACGGGCAGCCCGCGGACGGTCTGAATTTTGCTAAGGGGGAATGTGACGCCCTGGGCAAGCCAGGGGTCACAGGTAATGACATCACCACACCCTACACCCCGGTTAGGTACACCTAAGCTAAACCTGAAATCCTTGTTGCCTTCCTCCAGGGGCTGATGTCCACACCAGGGGGTGGAGCCAGGCAGTTAGTCTCCACCTACCAAGGAGTTCACAGTCCTGGAGGAGGGAAAACTGGCAGATAAGTTTTGGAGGAGGAAGAGAAAAGAGTGAGAGTTATGCTAGGGAAGTGAAGGAGTAAGGAGTCTAGTTTGGACAGTGAAAGAGGAAAAGTGACAGTTTGAAAGCCTGAAGTTGGTCCGGGTGTGTGCCCCGGACCGAGACAGCAAAGTTAGCAGACGGCGGTGACCGTCTGCAGGAGTGGCCTATCGGAGTTGTCGTGAGGACCGTGGACGGGTGGTGGCCCGGCGGTACCGGACCGGTACACAAGGAGAAGCCAGCACCATTGGCAGGGGCCTTTTGGATCCCGGCAGGGCTAGGAGTCACCGTGAATTTGCCAAATCCGTCAGTGAAGGGGACTTCCAGGTCTCCAAAAAACTAAGTCCCGATTGAAGGCAACCGTCCAATCGTATGAGAGACACCGCCACCGCCAAGGCATCAGTTTCTCAGGGCCAGCGCTTGCGGGCAAAGAGGGGCTCCTCCGGCCCATATCCAAGTCGGGGAGCGGATTACCGGTGGAAATCCATTGCTACCAACAGTGAACATAGGTGCAGGGAAAGAGACAGTCACCGTTAACTACCAGGGAAAAGCAACAGCAGCCGTCCGTGGGAACCGTCTTTCCAGCCGTGTGTTTTACCGAGAACTGTGTCATCGTCTCAGGCTGAGTGAGTACCACCGTGCCGTGAGGCACAGCGCTGCCCCCGCGACCCTGCACCTCACCAGGCCCCGCACCCGGCCTGCCATCCACCCCTACCCCATCACCGGGCCCCGGGACAACCAACCCCCTACCCACGGAGGGGAGAAATAACAACAAAGCTGCTCCCTGTCACCGCTCCCGGGATCCCCATACAGAGCAGCGGTGGTGTCCACACAATCACCACAACCGTGGGTGGCATCACGGACAATAAATCCCCAAAACCAAAACCCCTTTTCACTCACGGGCGAGGAGCGCCGCTCGAGTCCCCGGAATCCGGCCCATCGCTCGAGCCACCGAGCAGCAGAGGCTGCAGCAGCAGCGGCAGCCGGACCCGAGCAGTGGGAGAGCGCAGCATCCCCTCCTCCGCCCGCGACATTTGCTCATCTCTACTCACTACTATTTGCTGCTTTTACACAATAAAAACACTTTTATAGAAAAAAATATTTTTGCATCGCTATATTCTGAGAACTATAGATCTCTTATTTTTTCTCTAACTGAGGTGTGTTGTGTCTTGTTTTTTGTGGGACAGCATAATGTTTTCAACTATAGCATTTTTATTTATATTCAACTTTTTGATTACGCTTCATTCTACTTTTCTCAGCACTATGAAAAAGTATTTTTGCCACTTTTTTCTTACGGTATTCACTGAAGGGGATAAATAGTGTTATTGTTTTATATATATATATATATATATATATATATATATATATATATATATACAGTTAGGTCCAGAAATATTTGGACAGTGACACAATTTTCGCGAGTTGGGCTCTGCATGCCACCACATTGGATTTGAAATGAAATCTCTACAACAGAATTCAAGTGCAGATTGTAACGTTTAATTTGAACATCACAACAGAACAGATCAGAACATCACATCAGACTCTCCACGACCGTGGAAAGCTTCAAGAGGAACCTCAAGACCCACCTCTTCCAACAAGCCTACAACCTACAATAGCCTTCAGCCCAGTAGACCACTGCGCAACCAGCTCTGTCCTCACCTATTGTACCATCACCCATTCCCTGTAGACTGTGAGCCCTCGCGGGCAGGGTCCTCTCTCCTCCTATACCAGTCTGTCTTGTACTGTTAATGATTGTTGTACGTATACCCTCTTTCACTTGTAAAGCGCCATGGAATAAATGGCGCTATAATAATAAATAATAATAATAATAATAATTTGAAGGTTTGAACAAAAATATCTGATAGAAATTGTAGGAATTGTACACATTTCTTTACAAACACTCCACATTTTAGGAGGTCAAAAGTAATTGGACAAATAAACCAAACCCAAACAAAATATTTTTATTTTCAATATTTTGTTGCGAATCCTTTGGAGGCAATCACTGCCTTAAGTCTGGAACCCATGGACATCACCAAACGCTGGGTTTCCTCCTTCTTAATGCTTTGCCAGGCCTTTACAGCCGCAGCCTTCAGGTCTTGCTTGTTTGTGGGTCTTTCCGTCTTAAGTCTGGATTTGAGCAAGTGAAATGCATGCTCAATTGGGTTAAGATCTGGTGATTGACTTGGCCATTGCAGAATGTTCCACTTTTTTGCACTCATGAACTCCTGGGTAGCTTTGGCTGTATGCTTGGGGTCATTGTCCATCTGTACTATGAAGCGCCGTCCGATCAACTTTGCGGTATTTGGCTCAATCTGGGCTGAAAGTATATCCCGGTACACTTCAGAATTCATCCGGCTACTCTTGTCTGCTGTTATGTCATCAATAAACACAAGTGACCCAGTGCCATTGAAAGCCATGCATGCCCATGCCATCACGTTGCCTCCACCATGTTTTACAGAGGATGTGGTGTGCCTTGGATCATGTGCCGTTCCCTTTCTTCTCCAAACTTTTTTCTTCCCATGATTCTGGAACAGGTTGATCTTTGTCTCATCTGTCCATAGAATACTTTTCCAGAACTGAGCTGGCTTCATGAGGTGTTTTTCAGCAAATTTAACTCTGGCCTGTCTATTTTTGCAATTGATGAATGGTTTGCATCTAGATGTGAACCCTTTGTATTTACTTTCATGGAGTCTTCTCTTTACTGTTGACTTAGAGACAGATACACCTACTTCACTGAGAGTGTTCTGGACTTCAGTTGATGTTGTGAACGGGTTCTTCTTCACCAAAGAAAGTATGCGGCGATCATCCACCACTGTTGTCATCCGTGGACGCCCAGGCCTTTTTGAGTTCCCAAGCTCACCAGTCAATTCCTTTTTTCTCAGAATGTACCCGACTGTTGATTTTGCTACTCCACGCATGTCTGCTATCTCTCTGATGGATTTTTTCTTTTTTTTCAGCCTCAGGATGTTCTGCTTCACCTCAATTGAGAGTTCCTTAGACCGCATGTTGTCTGGTCACAGCAACAGCTTCCAAATGCAAAACCACACAGATGTAATCAACCCCAGACCTTTTAACTACTTCATTGATTACAGGTTAACGAGGGAGATGCCTTCAGAGTTAATTGCAGCCCTTAGAGTCCCTTGTCCAATTACTTTTGGTCCCTTGAAAAAGAGGAGGCTATGCATTACAGAGCTATGATTCCTAAACCCTTTCTCCGATTTGAATGTGAAAACTCTCATATTGCAGCTGGGAGTGTGCACTTTCAGCCCATATTATATATATAATTGTATTTCTGAACATGTTTTTGTAAACAGCTAAAATAACAAAACTTGTGTCACTGTCCAAATATTTCTGGACCTAACTGTATATATATGGGTGAGTTTGGATGTAGCTATATCAAATTTGTGTACTCTTTTGTTTATTTTTTACATGAATACATGTATTTATTGCTATGGTATTTTCTTCATTTTTTGTTCTGTTTTGTGCATTTTTAAAATATTTTATCAAGTTTTTTTTAGAATTTTTTTACTTAGTCATTCTATGGGACTTTAACATTTATTATACTGATCACTGGTATAGTGCATTGGAACACATTGGACCTGTCAGTGTGACAGTGGCAGATTGCCTGTTAGATCCTGCTTTTGCCTAGGTCTAACAGGTCACAGTAGCTGTAAGACCTGGAGGACCTTATTTCACCTCCAGCTGCCATAACAACCCTCTGTTCCACTGTGATCATGTTGCTGGGGTGCCAGAAAGGTGAGATATGGAGCCCATTCCCTTTTACAAATTTTTAAGTGCCAAGATTGCTATTGATTGAGGCATCTAGAAGATATCACAGGAATAACACCATCGGGACCTGAGCCAATGTTTCTGGTCAAAGCTAGCATTCTTCATCTGAATCCTGGTGCTTGGAGGACTCTGGGGGTCCTTCTTCTAGCAAAACCGTTAATTGTAAAGAAACATTGGCACCGTATAAAGCCCAGCCCGCGCCAATATTTATTTACTGTCAGCAGTCGGGAACAAGTTAAAATGGAAATAGTTGTCTATATGGGATTGAAAAATATGTGTGAAATACAAAAAAAAAAAATAGAAAATCATTACCGAAAGTTTATTTATATGGTGCATAATGTATTCTTCAAAAGTATTATACAATATGTTGACATTTAACTGTGCATATATTTTTTTTGTACACCTGTTTCACTAATCTAATTTGACATCTGTACATGCCTCATCTGTACTATGCCCTAATGCCACATTTTGCTTTTGGCATATGGATCCATCTAGCCAGCATTTTCTACTACTTACTTTTTTGCCAATGGTTGAATAATTGGGTTGATAACATTGTCAAGCGATAGTTATAGTGATGCACAAAAGGTATGGTAAACGATCAAGTGGTAATGTCAATGGATGGCGTAGTGTAAAAAAAGAAATCCATACCAAATGCTTAAAATGTACAAGCCACTAGCAGCAGAAGTCCTGGTCTTCAACCTTTTGGCCGGAGTCACACTTGCGAGTGCCTCGCATGTAACTCGCGCGAGTCTCTCATTGCATCACCCGGCACGGCCGCACACTCTCCTGACAGGAGCGGGTCAGTTGCATGTATCTCTTTGCAGCTGAGACGCTCCTGTCTGGTGAGTGTGCGGCCGTGCCGGGTGATGCAATGAGAGACTCGCGCGAGTTACACGCGAGGCACTCGCAAGTGTGACTCTGGCCTTAAAGAGAATTTGTCAGTAGGTTTTTGCTATCTGAGCTGCTGTAAGTGTTAATAGGAAATTCAGGTAAGCCTGTCTTGTCACAGTTCGATCTGTTGTTTATTTGCTATTTTTATTTAAGTAACAGGATGCTTATCATTACAGGACTAGAAACTCACCTGTAGAGAAGTCCAACATGCCCCCTGCTGTGATTAACACCTCACAGTCAATGTACAATCTCTATTGAGAGCCTGGAGAAGGCAGAAAACCTCCCTAGGCTCAGTTATATTACTAAAACTAAAAGTTCTGATTGTGTCAGAACAGCTTCAGCCAGTAATTTTAGTGATATACAATTGAATTCAGAATATCCTTGTCTACATCATGCTACTCTCAGATGAGGTAGCAAAAACCTGCTGAGAGATTCCCTTTAATCCCTGTGCAGTAATCTGAATTTACAAAGAAGTCAATGGGCTTGACCAATGCAATAGGCTGCTGGCAGGTGGAGCAGGCTGACAGAGCATAGTCAGGAGGATGTTTAAATACCAGGAGCAGAACCGTCATGCAGAAGAGTGGTAGAAATACAGGTCAATGTCAAATAAAAGGAAAAACTTGGCAGGGCAGAGGGTACCCATGTGTGAATAAGGACAAGATGCGCTTTTAACTAGTCACAAAAGAAATACTCTGGTGCCTTCCAAAAATGAAATATAGTATATGCAGGTAATCAGGGAAAGGTCCTGTGCAAAATCTTATAAATAAGGAAAAAAAACAAAAAGGAAGAAAACCACAATATCTGTAGTAGGTGTTATGATTTAATATAATATAATCCATTCCCACCAAAAAGTAGAATTACTATTCTGGAATAATAAATTTAACCTTGTGGATAATAATAAAAAGCAGGTAAATGACCAGAGGTCTAGTTTTACCTATGTACAGTATCTGTCACGCTCCCCGGGTCCCCTGCCTCGCTCCCCGGCTCCCCTGCCACGTTCTCCGGCTCCCCTGCCTCGCTCCCCGGCTCCCCTGCCACGCTCCCCGGCTTCCCTGCCTCGCTCCCCGGCTCCTCTGTCAGGCGTCCCCCGCTCCACAGCCTCCAGGCCCCATCACCTGCGGTCCCCAGGCGGCCCGGTCCCCGCTCCCGGCGCCCGTCGGCAGCTTTGCTCCAGCCCGGCTCTCCTGCCTCCTGTTCACCGCTCCCTGCCCTGGCTTCTGGCACCCGGGCCTCGCGCATGCGCATTAGGGCGCGCGCGGTCATTGACCCTTTCTTAAAGGGCCAGTGTCCTCCAACAGGATATTGAAGGATCAGGTACTGGGTATATAGGGGGATCCTTTCCAAGTGGGCGGGGCCTGTTCTTTGTGTTTTCTAAGCTAGGAGTCAGGTCTCCTTGTGTCTTGTGATATACTCACCTATCTCTCTCGTAGAGCCGTTCCTGCTTCGCCAACCGGTCCTGACGATCCCCAAACCCCGAACGGTGACGGTCTGCCATCCCGTCAGTTCCTACCATCTCCGATCCCTGTGGTGACCCGCCTTCTCGCTCCATTGGTTCCGGACTCTGCCTGACGTCATCTCGGCCTCCGAACCTGAGCTCCGTCACCCGGACTACCATCAGAGACCCCGTGGTCCCAGGGACTTCTTCACTCCACTCCTCTGAACGGACTGTCCTGCTAGTGCTCCGGCTACCGGGCACCTTGCCCTTGGTGAGGTGTTCAGCCCAGTGGATCCACCTCCTGGGTCTGCCCGTCCACCTGGCCCTAACAGTAAGAACAGGCCATGGATCCCGCCGAAGCACTAGCGGCCCAGCTGGGCACCCTGCAGCAGGAACTCGTACGACAGCGCGAGACACAGACCCGCATGCTGGCCTTCATGTCCTCTGTGGATACCCGCCTGCACACGCTGCAAGCATCTGCCACTTCCATGGCGTCTCAGGTTGCTACTGCACAGTCCACGGCCACGGTTCCTGTGGCGGCTACCTTCTGAAGCTTCTAACCTCCGCTTGGCCTCTCCACCCCGATATGCCGGAGATCCCAAGACCTGCAGAGGATTCTTAAACCAGTACTCCCTCCATTTCAAGCTGCTTCCGCACCTGTTTGCCTCCGACCAAGCCAAGGTGGCGTTTATGATGTCCCATCTAGAGGGTGAGGCACTGGCCTGGATGAACCCCTTGTAGGAAAAGGAGGACCCTGTGACCACTAACATCCAGGACTTCCTGCAGGCATTTAGAAACACCCTTGACGAACCCGGACGTGCCGCTGCATCCGCCTCATCACTCGTCAGGCTACGTCAGGGGACTATGACGGTAGGGCAGTATGCCATCCGCTTCCGCACTTTGGCCTCAGAATTGGGATGGAACAATGAAGCCCTCACCGCCGCCTTCTGGGAAGGACTCTCCAGCCGTATTAAGGACGAGCTGGCAGGCCGCGATGTTCCTTCCACCCTGGATGCCCTGATCGCACTAGCCACCCGCGTGGACCTCCGACGTCCGATACGGCATTCCTCTCCTCCGCAGAAGCCCGCCGTACTTCAGTCAGCGTCGTCTGGTGTCTCTGTCCACGAGCCCATGCAGATTGACCGTTTGCGGCAGTCCGAACAACGCCGAGCAGAACGGCTCGCTAAGGGCCTCTGCTTCTACTGCGGAGAGGGCACACACCTTCTACGCTCCTGTCCTGAGAGACCGGGAAACTCCAAAGCCTAGGGTTGGTAGGAGAGGCCACCCTAGGTGCTGGGACTCTCTCAGACCCGGTTACGTGGACTGTTCAAGTGACAACGGGAGAGACGCGGTTCACGGCCGAGGCGTACCTTGATTCCGGGGCAGCAGGCAATTTCATCCAGCAGGCCACGGTGGACAAGCACCAGGTGCCTGTTACTCCACTCGACAAACCCCTCGTGATTGCCTCTGTAGATGGGAGACCCCTCTCTGACACCATCTCGTGGATCACCAAGCCGCTGGAACTACGTATCGGTGCCCTGCACACCGAGAACATCGTTCTCTACGTCCTCCCACACATGTCCCATCAAATCCTGCTGGGACTCCCCTGGTTACGGACACATGAACCGTCAGTCAGCTGGTGTACTGGTGAAATCACCCGATGGGGCTCCTCTTGCCACGAGAACTGTCTGAAGACTATACAGCCCATCCGACGACCTCCGGTTCCGGAGTCCCTACCAGGACTGCCCTCGGCCTATTGGTCCTTCGCGGACGTCTTTGATAAAAAGGAGTCAGAGGTACTTCCGCCACATCGTCCTTATGACTGTGCCATCGACCTACTCCCGGGAACTACACCACCTCGAGGACGGATATATCCGCTGTCTCCTGCTGAAACAAGGGCCATGTCTGCCTACATCATGGAGAACCTGGCAAGAGGATTCAGTCGGAGATCCTCCTTTCCTGCAGGAGCAGGCTTCTTCTTCATTAAGAAGAAAGAGGGCGATCTACGCCCATGCATTGACTACCGGGGATTGAACCAGATCACCGTGAAAAATAAATACCCCCTGCCGCTCATTCCCGAATTGTTTGATCGGCTTAGAGGAGCTCGTGTGTTTACCAAGTTGGATCTTCGGGGTGCCTATAACCTGGTCCGCATCTGCTCTGGGGATGAATGGAAGACCGCATTCAATACTCGCGATGGGCACTATGAATACTGTGTGATGCCCTTCGGCCTCTGTAACGCACCAGCAGTGTTTCAGGAATTGGTGAACGACGTGTCCCGGGACCTTCTCTACGTCTGTGTGGTGGTGTATCTGGATAATATCCTAGTCTTCTCTCCGGACCTCCAGACCCACAGAGAGAACGTGCAGCTGGTTCTACAAAGACTGAGAGAGAATCGTCTGTACGCCAAGTACGAGAAGTGTGTCTTCGAGCAGTCTTCTCTTCCCTTCCTGGGTTACGTAATCTCCGATACCGGTCTGCAGATGGACCCGGAGAAGGTCTCTTCCATTCTCAACTGGCCCCCTCCTTCCGGATTGAAGGCAATCCAACGCTTTCTGGGATTCGCAAACTATTACCGTCAGTTCATCCCTCACTTCTCTGCTCTGACTGCATCTCTCTCCGCCTTGACCAAGAAGGGGGCTAATCCAAAGGACTGGTCACCTGCGGCCGACGCCGCGTTTGGCTCCCTGAAACAGGCATTTGCTTCTTCCCCTGTGCTCCACCGTCCTGAGTTAAACCGACAGTTCACCTTGGAGGTGGATGCCTCCTCCTCGGGAGCCGGAGCAGTGCTCATGCAGAAGTCCTCCTCCGGGAAGATGGTTACTTGCGGTTTCCTCTCCAAGAGCTTCTCAGCGCCTGAACGCAACTACACCATTGGTGACCGAGAGCTATTAGCAGTCAAACTGGCTCTGGAGGAATGGCGCTACCTTCTGGAGGGAGCAGTGTACCCCGTGATCATTTACACAGACCACAAGAACCTGGAATACCTGCGGTCCGCTCAGCGACTGAACCCACGGCAAGCCAGGTGGTCCTTGTTCTTTGCCAGGTTCGATTTTCAGCTCCATTTTCGACCCGCGGACAAGAATGTACGAGCAGATGCATTATCCAGGTCATTCATGCCCATGGAGCAGGAGGAGGAGACATCCCAGCCCATCATCTGCCCTAGTAAGATCATTCCGGTGGCTCCTGTCACCCTGGCCCAGATACCGCCCGGGAAGACCTATGTCTCTGAGACTGACAGGCAAAAAGTGTTGCACTGGGGCCATGCCTCGAAAATAGCCGGCCATGCTGGTCAGAAGAAAACATGGAGTACAATTGTACGTCACTACTGGTGGCCATCCCTTCGCACGGACGTCGCTTCTTTTGTCTCAGCCTGCTCCTCTTGTGCCAGGAACAAGACGCCCAAACACCTGTCATATGGTCGTCTTCTGCCTCTGCCTATACCCTCCGTTCCGTGGCAACACATTGCAATGGACTTTATTACGGACTTGCCCCTGTCCTCCGGACACACAGTCATATGGGTCGTGGTGGACCGGTTCTCCAAAATGGCTCATTTCGTCCCTATGGCTGGACTGCCCTCAGCCCAGGAACTCGCTGACGCTTACATACAGCACATCTTCCGTTTGCATGGCTTTCCATCTCACATTGTGTCCGACAGAGGAACTCAGTTTACCTCCCGCTCCTGGAGGGCCCTCTGCAAACATCTGGGAGTGACTCTGGACTTTTCTTCAGCCTACCATCCTCAGTCGAATGGCCAAGTGGAACGAGTCAATCAGATCTTGACCTCCTTCTTACGTCACTACGTTAACGCCCATCACGACGACTGGTCCACGCTTCTTCCTTGGGCTGAATTCTCCCATAACCACCACGTCAGTGAGTCCTCCTCCAGCTCTCCCTTCCATGTCATTTACGGACTTCAGCCTTCCGTCCCATTACCTGTATTCTCTTCCTCGGATGTCCCTGCTGCTGATGCAGTAGTCCGTGACTTTACAACAATTTGGGACTCTGTCAAGACGTCTCTTGGACGTGCTTCCCTGCGGATGAATAGACACGCAGACAAGAGGCGTCTGGATCCTCCGTGTTTCTCTCCAGGAGATCTGGTCTGGCTTGCTTCCAAATATGTCCGATTGAAGCTACCATCATACAAGCTGGGTCCTCGCTACATCGGGCCGTTTAAAGTCCTCAGCAAAATAAATGAGGTCTCCTAAAAGCTGCAGCTCCCGGCCACGATGAGGATACCCAACTCCTTCCACGTCTCCCTGCTCAAGCCAGTTGTCCTTGGTCCCTTCTCCGCTGCTGCCAGTTCTGCTCCTCCTCCTATTGCTGATGATGACATCTATGCGGTAAGGGATTTCGTGGCCATGAAAACCGTACGGGGCCGACAGTTCTTCCTGGTGGACTGGGCAGGGTATGAAATAAGAAATAACGTTTGGAACTCCATTCTATGTCTGAACTGGGTGCAAAAACCTAAAAAAAATCACTATGGGGAGATAAGGTATGCACACCAGTGACTATGTAAGGGGAATACATGTAATAGCAGAAACTGCTGTGTGAATACTGACATGAAAAATTCAATAGCTATATGTAAGAATGAAATGTGAAAAATGGAACCTGCATTACTGCCATGAATATATGAATAAAGAGAAATTTAGCTACTGAATTGATCAATGCAATAGAGCCCCAACACTACGCCAAAGTATTTCTCTACGTTGGGGTCCCTAGCTTGTGTGTGTCCTCTCATGCAGTTAAAAAACTTACCGTGTATGGGAAGCTGAGACCCAGGCTATATATACGATGTGGATTGGCAATAGGTGTGTATGGGGAGGGTTCACAAACGAAAAACTACTAACAAAATAAGAAATAACGTTTGGAACTCCATTCTATGTCTGAACTGGGTGCAAAAACCTAAAAAAACATCACTATGGGGAGATAAGGTATGCACACCAGTGACTATGTAAGGCTAGCGCCACACATCCGTGCCTCCGGTACGTGTTTGGCATTTTTTACACGTACCGGAGACACGGAGACACGTACAGCAATGCCACCCTATGGTAGCAGGCACACACACGTAAAACCACACGGAACGTGTGTCCGTGTGCGTTTGTACGTGTGTGCGATTTTCAAAGCGCTGACATGTCCGTTTTTTCACCGGCAGCACGGGTGTCACACGGCCCGCACCCGTACCACACGGGTGTAGTGTGGATGCGGTCCCGTGTGACACGCGCCGGAGAAAACACACGTCAGTGAAAAAAAACCAAAACATTAACTCACCTTCTCCTGCCCTCCTGTCTCTGCCGCTGCTGCCTCTTGCTGCCGACCGCCGCATATTATTCTCATTGAATATTCACTTCACTGCCTGGCAGCAGCAGCAGCGGGGAGACGGGAGGGCTGGAGACCGAGGATCAGCACCACGGACAGCAGCGCGGACATCAGGAAGGACCAGGTGAGTATAATAATTACCGGATCTACGTGTGCTATCGCGGATAGCACACGTAGAACACACGTGTCACGCACGTACCAGAGACACGTATTTACCTGCACGCAACATGCAGGGAAAATACGTGTCTCTCGGCACGTGCGTGAATTTCACGTGAGTGTGGCAGAAGCCTAAGGGGAATACATGTAATAGCAGAAACTGCTGTGTGAATACTGACATGAAAAATTCAATAGCTATATGTAAGAATGAAATGTGAAAAATGGAACCTGCATTACTGCCATGAATATATGAATAAAGAGAAATTTAGCTACTGAATTGATCAATGCAATAGAGCCCCAACACTACGCCAAAGTATTTCTCTACGTTGGGGTCTCTAGCTTGTGGGTGTCCTCTCATGCAGTTAAAAAACTTACCGTGTATGGGAAGCTGAGACCCAGGCTATATATACGATGTGGATTGGCAATAGGTGTGTATGGGGAGGGTTCACAAACGAAAAACTACTAACAAAATAAGAAATAACGTTTGGAACTCCATTCTATGTCTGAACTGGGTGCAAAAACCTAAAAAAACATCACTATGGGGAGATAAGGTATGCACACCAGTGACTATGTAAGGGGAATACATGTAATAGCAGAAACTGCTGTGTGAATACTGACATGAAAAATTCAATAGCTATATGTAAGAATTAAATGTGAAAAATGGAACCTGCATTACTGCCATGAATATATGAATAAAGAGAAATTTAGCTACTGAATTGATCAATGCAATAGAGCCCCAACACTACGCCAAAGTATTTCTCTACGTTGGGGTCCCTAGCTTGTGTGTGTCCTCTCATGCAGTTAAAAAACTTACCGTGTATGGGAAGCTGAGACCCAGGCTATATATACGATGTGGATTGGCAATAGGTGTGTATGGGGAGGGTTCACAAACGAAAAACTACTAACAAAATAAGAAATAACGTTTGGAACTCCATTCTATGTCTGAACTGGGTGCAAAAACCTAAAAAAACATCACTATGGGGAGATAAGGTATGCACACCAGTGACTATGTAAGGGGAATACATGTAATAGCAGAAACTGCTGTGTGAATACTGACATGAAAAATTCAATAGCTATATGTAAGAATTAAATGTGAAAAATGGAACCTGCATTACTGCCATGAATATATGAATAAAGAGAAATTTAGCTACTGAATTGATCAATGCAATAGAGCCCCAACACTACGCCAAAGTATTTCTCTACGTTGGGGTCCCTAGCTTGTGTGTGTCCTCTCATGCAGTTAAAAAACTTACCGTGTATGGGAAGCTGAGACCCAGGCTATATATACGATGTGGATTGGCAATAGGTGTGTATGGGGAGGGTTCACAAACGAAAAACTACTAACAAAATAAGAAATAACGTTTGGAACTCCATTCTATGTCTGAACTGGGTGCAAAAACCTAAAAAAATTTCTCTTTATTCATATATTCATGGCAGTAATGCAGGTTCCACTTTTCACATTTCATTCTTACATATAGCTATTGAATTTTTCATGTCAGTATTCACACAGCAGTTTCTGCTATTACATGTATTCCCCTTACATAGTCACTGGTGTGCATACCTTATCTCCCCATAGTGATGTTTTTTTAGGTTTTTGCACCCAGTTCAGACATAGAATGGAGTTCCAAACGTTATTTCTTATTTTGTTAGTAGTTTTTCGTTTGTGAACCCTCCCCATACACACCTATTGCCAATCCACATCGTATATATAGCCTGGGTCTCAGCTTCCCATACACGGTAAGTTTTTTAACTGCATGAGAGGACACACACAAGCTAGGGACCCCAACGTAGAGAAATACTTTGGCGTAGTGTTGGGGCTCTATTGCATTGATCAATTCAGTAGCTAAATTTCTCTTTATTCATATATTCATGGCAGTAATGCAGGTTCCATTTTTCACATTTCATTCTTACATATAGCTATTGAATTTTTCATGTCAGTATTCACACAGCAGTTTCTGCTATTACATGTATTCCCCTTACATAGTCACTGGTGTGCATACCTTATCTCCCCATAGTGATGTTTTTTTAGGTTTTTGCACCCAGTTCAGACATAGAATGGAGTTCCAAACGTTATTTCTTATTTTGTTAGTAGTTTTTTGTTTGTGAACCCTCCCCATACACACCTATTGCCAATCCACATCGTATATATAGCCTGGGTCTCAGCTTCCCATACATGGTAAGTTTTTTAACTGCATGAGAGGACACACACAAGCTAGGGACCCCAACGTAGAGAAATACTTTGGCGTAGTATTGGGGCTCTATTGCATTGATCAATTCAGTAGCTAAATTTCTCTTTATTCATATATTCATGGCAGTAATGCAGGTTCCATTTTTCACATTTCATTCTTACATATAGCTATTGAATTTTTCATGTCAGTATTCACACAGCAGTTTCTGCTATTACATGTATTCCCCTTACATAGTCACTGGTGTGCATACCTTATCTCCCCATAGTGATGTTTTTTTAGGTTTTTGCACCCAGTTCAGACATAGAATGGAGTTCCAAACGTTATTTCTTATTTTGTTAGTAGTTTTTCGTTTGTGAACCCTCCCCATACACACCTATTGCCAATCCACATCGTATATATAGCCTGGGTCTCAGCTTCCCATACACGGTAAGTTTTTTAACTGCATGAGAGGACACACACAAGCTAGGGACCCCAACGTAGAGAAATACTTTGGCGTAGTGTTGGGGCTCTATTGCATTGATCAATTCAGTAGCTAAATTTCTCTTTATTCATATATTCATGGCAGTAATGCAGGTTCCATTTTTCACATTTCATTCTTTCATATAGCTATTGAATTTTTCATGTCAGTATTCACACAGCAGTTTCTGCTATTACATGTATTCCCCTTACATAGTCACTGGTGTGCATACCTTATCTCCCCATAGAAATTGGGCAGGGTATGGTCCTGAGGATAGGTCCTGGGAACCCCGGGAGAATGTGGGTACTCCCCTGATCCATGCCTTCCTGTCCCGGTTGCGGGGAGGGGGGCGTGGGGGAGGGGGTACTGTCACGCTCCCCGGGTCCCCTGCCTCGCTCCCCGGCTCCCCTGCCACGCTCTCCGGCTCCCTTGCCTCGCTCCCTGGCTCCCCTGCCACGCTCCCCGGCTTCCCTGCTTCGCTCCCCGGCTCCTCTGTCAGGCGTCCCCCGCTCCACAGCCTCCAGGCCCCATCACCTGCGGTCCCCAGGCGGCCCGGTCCCCGCTCCCGGCGCCCGTCGGCAGATTTGCTTCAGCCCGGCTCTCCTGCCTTCTGTTCACCACTCCCTGCCCTGGCTTCTGGCACCCGGGCCTCGCGCATGCGCATTAGGGCGCGCGCGCGGTCATTGACCCTTTCTTAAAGGGCCAGTGTCCTCCAACAGGATATTGAAGGATCAGGTACTGGGTATATAGGGGGATCCTTTCCAAGTGGGCGCGGCCTGTTCTTCGTGTTTTCTAAGCTAGGAGTCAGGTCTCCTTGTGTCTTGTGATATACTCATCTATCTCTCTCGTAGAGCCGTTCCTGCTTCGCCAACCGGTCCTGACGATCCCCAAACCCCGAACGGTGACGGTCTGCCATCCCGTCAGTTCCTACCATCTCCGATCCCTGTGATGACCCGCCTTCTCGCTCCATTGGTTCCGGACTCTGCCTGACGTCATCTCGGCCTCCGAACCTGAGCTCCGTCACCCGGACTACCATCAGAGACCCCGTGGTCCCAGGGACTTCTTCACTCCACTCCTCTGAATGGACTGTCCTGTTACTGCTCCGGCTACCGGGCACCTTGCCCTCGGTGAGGTGTTCAGCCCAGTGGATCCACCTCCTGGGTCTGCCCGTCCACCTGGCCCTAACAGTATCATGCAAATTTTTGGTCACCCAATGTCAAAATTATTGTTATTGGGAACAGTTAAGCAAGTTGAAGATGAAATGATCATGAAAAGGAATAAAGTTAAAAATGATTAAGTCTGCATTTTATGAAAAAAAAATCTGTTCATCCTTTATATTTTTTAAATTAATTAAAAAAGAAAAATGGTCCAATGCAAAAGTTTGGGCACCCTGCATGGTTAGTACCTAGTAGCACCCCCTTTGGCAAGTATCACAGCTTGTAAACCCTCTTTTGTAGCCAGCCAAGAGTCTTTCAATTTTTGTTTGAAGGATTTACATCCATTCTTCTGTGGAAAAGTCTTCCAGTTCTGTGAGATTCCTGGCTTGTCTTGCATGCACTGCTCTTTTGAGGTCTATCCACAGATTTTCAATGATGTTCAAAGAGGGGACTGTGAGGCCTTTACTTTCTGCCTTTTGAGGTAGACTATTGTGAATTTTGATGTGTGTTTACAATCATTATCCATTTGTAGAAGCCATGCTCTTTTCAACTTCAGCTTTTTCACAGATGGTGCTGTTTGCATGAAGAATTTGTGAAAAATTTATTGAATCCATTCTTTCCTCTGCCCGTGAAATGTTCCCCATGCAATTGGCTGCAACACAACCCCAAAGCATAATTGATTCACTCCCATGGTTAATGGTTGTGAAATGTTCTTTTCCTGAACTTTTGTGCCTTTTTTTTCTTCACATATGCCTTTGATCAATATGGCCAAAAAGTTCTATTTGAACCTCATCGGTCACAAGATTTGTTTCCAAAATGCACCAGGCTTGTATAGTTGTTCTTTTGCATACTTCTGACTCTGAATTTCATAACAAGGACGGAGGAGAAGTTTTCTTTTGATGACTCTCCCATGAAGGCCATATTATTCAGGTATATCTGAACAGTAGAACAATGTACCACAACTCCAGAGTCTGCAAAATCTTCCTGAAGGTCTTTTGCAGTCAAGCGAAGGATCTGATTTACCTCTCTAACAATCTAATGAGTAGGTTTCATAGAAAACTATATTATATAAAATTATATATATATATATATATATATATATATATATATCTATCTATATATATATATATATATATATATATATTGTGAGACTGTGACCGGGGTTATCTATGACGGCCGGTATGTCTCACCCCGGTTGTGCTCACTCCATGATAGAAAGCAACTCCACTCCGGGGTTAATGCTGTTTCCCTACAGGCTTCAGGAAGGGTTAAAAGGAAACAGGAACGAGGACAGGTGTGCCGGGTGTGAGGGAGTGATCACATCTCCCTGAGTTCTCTGCCGGAAAGGCACATATGTACTATTGTGGACTTGTTCTTTGGATAATAAACCGTGTGCTGTGAACCTTGGTGCCTGGATCCCGTGTCTTCTGCAGCGCAGCCGACGACGCTACCTCACATATGGTGGAGAATCGGCGGGCATGTCAGCCGGTGAGGTGTAGCATCCATCCCTGGTGACCCAGCTGTGCATGTCCTGGATTCGAGCGGCTATACTACAGCCCAAACCCGGCGACACCATGGAGGACATACTAAAGCATTTGGCTCAGGCTAATGCACAGCAGCAACAGGCTAATGCACAGCAGCAACAGACCAATGCACACCTGCTCCAATCCTTGCAAGTGCAGGAAAAAAAATTCCAAGAACAGATGGATCAGGCCAATGCACGTCAGCAGCAAGCCTTGCAATTGCAGGAAAAAAGGCACCAAGAACAGATGGTTCTCCTGGCCAAGTCGATCCGTGCCGGACCGGCAGCAACAACCCAGGGACCGAGTGACGACGGCAGCGTCCGGAAAGCGGTGAGACAAGCGTTGCAAAAGATGACCCCGGGTGATGATGTGGAAGCGTTCCTGGCGGTGTTTGAGCGGGTGGCCGAGCGGGAAAAGCTGCCGACCCCGCAGTGGGCTGAGGTATTGTCACCCTATCTGACGGGGGAACCCCAAAAAGCGTACCTGGACCTCTGTACCGAGGACGCCATTGACTATGTGACCCTGAAAGCCGAAATACTGGCTCGGTTGGGGGTGAATACCTATGTACGGGCTCAGCGGGTAAATCAGTGGTTCTTTGAGGAAGCCAAACCTGTACGCTCCCAGGCCTATGACTTGTTGCATCTCGTAAAAAAGTGGTTGCAGCCTGACACTCTGAGCCCGGCGCAAATGGTAGAAAGGGTAGTTGTTGACCGTTTTGTACGCACTTTACCCGTCACCATTCAACGGTGGGTTGGACAGGGCGACCCAAGTACCCTGGACCAATTAGTATGCCTGGTAGAGCGGCATGTGGCTACGCAGGACTTGATACGGGACACTGAGACTTTGCGTACCGCCCGTCGGTCCGGCCCCTCCAAGCCCAGGGCCAAGGACCCACCGCTGACACCGGTGCGGGAGTCCGCTACCGTCCCGTCTGAGGCCGCACCCTCCGTCCCTGAGGTCCGGAAAACTATGTACCCTAAACGACAACTCGTCAAGGGGGTGTCCTTCCCTATTAGATGTTGGCGGTGCCAGCGGGTGGGACATATGGAAGCCCAGTGTCCCCTCTCCACGGAGCCCATGGATTGTGGGGTTACCCGACGGGGTTCAATGTATGCTCAGGTGGTGTGTACCGCTGACCTGGTCTACCCAGAGACTGAGCCCCACTTGTGCCAAATACAGGTGAATGGATGTCCGGTTACAGGCTTGTTGGATTCCGGAAGCTTAGTGACCCTTGTGCGATCAACCCTAAGGGCTAAAGTAAAGGCCACAGGACGTACCGTGGGGGTGGTTTGCATACATGGGGACCGCCGAGACTATCCCACGGGGATAGTCACCATCACAGCACCTTGCGGTTGTCACGCTCCCCGGGTCCTCACCCCCGTTCCCCGGCTCACCTGCCACGCTCTCCGCTCCCCAGTCACCGGATTCCGTCCGTCCCAGGGCTCCGGGCCCCCGATCCCGGCGCCCGACAGCTTCCCTGGACCTGGCCGGCTCCCCTGCGTCCTCCTCGCAGCCTCCTTCCCTGGCTTCTGGCACCCGGGCGGCGCGCATGCGCATTAGGGCGCGCGCGCGGTCACTGACCCTTTCTTAAAGGGCCAGCGTCCATTAACAGGAAATGAGGTTGCACAGGTACAGGGTATATAAGGGGTCATTGTCCAAGGGGGCGGGGCCTGATCTTCGTGTTCCCTGAGCTAGGAGTCAGGTCTCCTGGTGTTACTGTGCTCGTACTCACCTATCTCTCTTTGTAGAGCCGTGCCTGCTTCGCCATCCAGTCTGCCGTATCCTGAAACCCGAACGCTGTCCATCTGCCATCCTGACAGTCCGCACCACCTCGGATCCCTGCGGTGACCCGTCTTCTTGCTCCCAAGGTTCCGGACCCCGCCTGACATCATCTCGGCTTCCGAACCTGAGCTGCGTCACCCGGACTACCACCCGTAACTCCGTAGTCCCAGGGACTTCTCCGCTATACCTGTGTGCAAGGACTGCTCTGCTGTTTCTAGTGCTCCAGCTGCCGGACTCTTTGCTACCATCTAGGAGTTCGGTCCAGTGGATCCACCTCCTGGGCCTGCCCGTACACCTGGCCGTGACAGTAAGATCAGGCCATGGATCCCGCTGCAGCACTATTGGCCCTGCAAGAGGAACTCCAACGCCAGCGTGAAGTCCAGACCCGCATGCTGCAATTTATGACCTCCGTGGACACCCGCCTGTACACGTTACAAGCATCCATGACGCCTGCGGCACCCAGGTCCTCCAATGGACAATCCACGGCTCCCGCACCAGTGGCAGCCTCGTCGGGTGCTTCCCAACTCCGGTTGGCTTCACCACCTCGTTATTCTGGAGATCCCAAGACCTGCAGGGGCTTCATCAACCAATGTTCCCTTCATTTCACGCAGCTGCCACATCTATTCGCCTCCGACCAAGCCAAGGTCGCCTTTATAATGTCCCACCTAGAGGGCGAGGCACTGGCGTGGATGAACCCCTTGTGGGAGAAGGAGGACCCCGTGACCAAGAACCATCACTTCTCCGCCTACGTCAAGGAACACTGACGGTGGGCCCAATACGCCATCCGTTTCCGCCACTTTGGCTTCTGAACTCGGGTGGAATAATGAGGCCCTGACAGCCGCCTTCTGGGAGGGGACTCTCGAGTCGCATCAAAGATGAGTTGGCGGGTCGTGACTTGCCCTCCACCCTAGATGCCCTGATTGCCCTGGCTACTCGAGTGGGACATTCGTTTTCAGGAGCGCTCTAAAGAGCTGTCCTCGTGAGAGACGACCGGTACGGCATTCCTCACCTCCCCCAGAAGGCCCTCCGCACCTCAGTCATCAACAGCTGGGATTCCCGTCCACGAGGCCCATGCAGATTGGACCGAGTACGACAGTCTGAACAGCGTCGAGCAGAGCGGCTCGCCAAGGGGCCTCTGCTTTTTACTGCGGAGAGGGGCACACACCTGCTACGCGCCTGTCCAGAGAGGCCGGGAAACTCCAAAGCCTAGGGTTGGTAGGAGAGGCCACCCTAGGTGCTGGGACTCTCTCAGACCCCGGTTATGTGGACTGTGCAAGTGTCCAACGGGAGAGACACGGTTTCACGGCTGAGGGCATACCTCGATTCCGGGGCAGCAGGGCAATTTCATTCAGCAGGCCACGGTGGACAAGTACCAGCTGCCTGTTTACTCCACTTGACAAACCCCCTCGTGATAGCCTCTGTGGATGGGAGGACCCCTCTCTGATACCATCTCCTGGGTCACCAGGACCGGTCGAACTACGTATCGGTGCCCTGCACACCGAGAAACATCTCTCTCTACGTCCTTCCACACATGTCCCCATCAAATCCTGCTGGGGACTTCCCTGGTTGCGGGACACACGAACCCTCAGTCAGCTGGGGTACTGGCGAAATCACCCGATGGGGGTCCTTCTTGTCATGAGAAGTGTCTGAAGTCCCATACCACACATCCGACGACCTCCGGTTCCAGAGAACCTACCGGAACTGCCCTCGGCCTATTGGTCCCTTCGCAGACGTTTTTCGACAAGAAGGAGTCTGAGGTACTTCCGCCACACCGTCCCCTACGATTGTGCCATCGACCTGCTCCCAGGAAACAACACCACCTCGAGGACGGATATATCCGTTGTCCCCCAGCCGAAACCAGGGCCATGTCTACCTACATCACAGAGAGCCTGGGCTAAGGGATTCATCCGGAGATCCTCCTCTCCTGCGGGAGCGGGCTTCTTCTTCGTTAAGAAGAAAGAGGGTGACCTACGCCCCTGCATCGACTACCGGGGGTCTGAATCAGATCACCGTAAAGAACAAGTAACCCTCTGCCGCTCATCCCCGAATTGTTCGACCGGCTCAGAGGAGCCCCGTGTGTTCACCAAACTGGATTCTTCGGGGGTGCTTACAACCTAGTTTCGTATCCGCTCTGGGGGACGAATGGAAGGACCGCGTTTAATACTCGCGATGGGGCACTATGAATACTGCGTGATGCCCTTCGGCCTATGTAATGCACCAGCAGTCCTTCCAAGAATTGGTGAACGACATCTTCCGGGACCTCCTCTACGTCTGTGTTAGTAGTGTATCTGGATGACATCCTTATCTACTCTCCGGACCTCCAGACCCACAGAGAGAACGTCCAGCTGGTCCTACAACGACTGAGAGAGAATCGTCTATACGCCAAATATGAGAAGTGTGTCCTTTGAGCAGTCTTCTCTCCCTTTCCTGGGATACATCATCTCGGGTACTGGACTGCAAATGGATCCTAAGAAGGTGTCCTCCATACTCAACTGGCCTCCCCCTTCTGGACTAAAGGCAATCCAACGGTTTCCTGGGATTTGCCAACTACTACCGCCAGTTCATCCCTCACTTCTCTGCCCTGACTGCTCCTCTCTCCGCTTTGACCAAAAAAGGAGGCTAATCCAAAGGGACTGGTCACCTGCGGGCCGACGCCGCGTTTTTGCTCACTGAAGCGAGCATTTGCCTCCGCTCCTGTACTCCACCGTCCGGAGTTAAACCGCCAGTTCACCTTGGAGGTGGATGCCTTCCTCCTCGGGAGCCGGAGCAGTGCTCATGCAAAAGTCCTCCTACGGGAAGATGGTTACATGCGGTTTTCTTCTCCAAGAGCTTCTCTGCACCTGAACGTAATTACACCATCGGTGGAACCGAGAAACTATTGGCGGTCAAACTGGCTCTGGAGGAATGGCGCTACCCTCCTGGAAGGAGCAGTGTACCCCGTGATTATCTACACGGACCACAAGAACCTGGAATACCTACGGTCCCGCTCAGCGACTGAACCCACGGCAAGCCAGGTGGTCCCTTATTCTTTGCCAGGTTCGACTTCCAGCTCCATTTCCGACCCGCAGACAAGAATGTACGTGCGGATGCCTTGTCTAGGTCCTTTCATGCCCATGGAGCAGGAGGGAAGAGACTACCCAGCCTATCATCCCTCCTAGCAAGATTATTCCGGTGGCCCCTGTCACCCTGGCCCAGATACCGCCCGGAAAGACCTATGTCTCTGAGGACTGACAGGGCAAAAGGTGTTACACTGGGGTCATGCCTCGAAAACAAGCCGGTCCATGCAGGCCAGAAGAGAACATGGGGTGCGATTGTACGCCATTATTGGTGGCCATCCCTTCGCACGGACGTCGCTGCTTTTGTCTCTGCCTGCTCCTCTTGTGCCAGGAACAAGACGCCCAAACACCTGCCCTATGGCCGTCTTCTGCCTCTGCCGATACCCACAATTCCGTGGCAACACATAGCGATGGATTTTATTACGGACTTGCCATTATCCTCTGGGACACACAGTCATATGGGTCCGTGGTGGGACCGGTTCTCCAAAATGGCTCACTTCGTCCCTATGGCTGGACTGCCCTCTGCTCAGGAACTCGCGGAAGCCTATATACATCACATCTTCCGCTTGCATGGTTTCCCATCCCACATCGTGTCCGACCGAGGAACTCAGTTTACCTCCCGCTTCTGGAGGGCGCTCTGCAAACATCTGGGTGTGACTCTGGACTTTTCTTCTGCTTACCATCCTCAGTCTAATGGCCAAGTGGAGAGGGTCAATCAAATCTTGACCTCCTTCTTACGTCACTACGTCAACGCCCATCACGACGACTGGTCCACGCTTCTACCTTGGGCTGAATTCTCACATAACCACCACATCAGTGAGTCGTCCTCCAAATCTCCCTTCCATGTAGTTTACGGACTTCAACCCTCCGTCCCGTTGCCTATATCCCCTTCATCGGATGTTCCGGCTGCTGATACTGCAGTTCGTGACTTTGCTACCATTTGGGACTCTGTCAAAGCGTCCCTTGGGCGCGCTTCCCAGCGGATGAAGAAACACGCTGACAAGAGACGTCTGGATCCTCCGTGTTTCTCTCCTGGTGACCTGGTCTGGCTTGCTTCCCAGTACATCCGATTGAAGATACCTTCCTACAAGCTGGGTCCTCGCTACATCGGGCCGTTTAAGGTCCTCAGCAAGATCAATGAGGTATCCTACAAGCTACAGCTCCCGGCCACGATGAGGATACCCAACTCCTTCCACGTCTCTCTGCTCAAGCCGGTTGTCCTTGGTCCCTTCTCCGCTGCTGCCAGTCCGGCCCCTCCTCCTATTGCCGATGATGACATCTATGCGGTAAGGGATATCGTGGCCATGAAGACCGTACGAGGTCGGCAGTTCTTCCTGGTGGACTGGGAAGGGTATGGTCCTGAGGATAGGTCTTGGGAGCCCAGGGAGAACGTGGGCACTCCTCTTATCCGTGCCTTCATGTCCCGGTTGCGGGGAGGGGGGCGTGGGGGGGGGGGGTACTGTCACGCTCCCCGGGTCCTCACCCCCGTTCCCCGGCTCACCTGCCACGCTCTCCGCTCCCCAGTCACCGGATTCCGTCCGTCCCAGGGCTCCGGGCCCCCGATCCCGGCGCCCGACAGCTTCCCTGGACCTGGCCGGCTCCCCTGCGTCCTCCTCGCAGCCTCCTTCCCTGGCTTCTGGCACCCGGGCGGCGCGCATGCGCATTAGGGCGCGCGCGCGGTCACTGACCCTTTCTTAAAGGGCCAGCGTCCATTAACAGGAAATGAGGTTGCACAGGTACAGGGTATATAAGGGGTCATTGTCCAAGGGGGCGGGGCCTGATCTTCGTGTTCCCTGAGCTAGGAGTCAGGTCTCCTGGTGTTACTGTGCTCGTACTCACCTATCTCTCTTTGTAGAGCCGTGCCTGCTTCGCCATCCAGTCTGCCGTATCCTGAAACCCGAACGCTGTCCATCTGCCATCCTGACAGTCCGCACCACCTCGGATCCCTGCGGTGACCCGTCTTCTTGCTCCCAAGGTTCCGGACCCCGCCTGACATCATCTCGGCTTCCGAACCTGAGCTGCGTCACCCGGACTACCACCCGTAACTCCGTAGTCCCAGGGACTTCTCCGCTATACCTGTGTGCAAGGACTGCTCTGCTGTTTCTAGTGCTCCAGCTGCCGGACTCTTTGCTACCATCTAGGAGTTCGGTCCAGTGGATCCACCTCCTGGGCCTGCCCGTACACCTGGCCGTGACAGCGGTCAGGTGCAACATGAGGTGGGACTTATTAATACTCTTCCCTATGATGTGATCCTAGGAAGGGATCTGCCCTATTTTTGGACTTTATGGAAGGGACCTCCTAAGTCCCCTCAGATATTGGTCAGTCCGGGACCTGAGCCCTACAATCCTGAATCCGGGACGCCTGCCGTAGGGGTCCCCATGATAGGGACAGGATGTGAACCTGATAGGTCGCCCCTAGAGGTATTGGCAGGAGAGGCTGAGACGGTCGAGCCCATCCCGGAGTTGGAGGCGTCCCCGGATACGTTTGGGACAGCCCAACTCCAGGACCCTACATTAATACATGCCCGGAGTCGGGTGACAGTAGTTGACGGGGTGGCACAGCTGCCTGGTGCCCAGGTAAGATACCCCCATTTCGCTCTTAAGCAGGATTTACTCTACCGGGTAGATGAAATTCGGGGCGTAGGGGTAGAGCAGTTGGTGGTACCCCAGCCGTATCGCCGGCGGGTCCTCGACTTGGCTCATAAACACCTGATGAGTGGTCAACTAGGGGTCAAGAAAACGCAGGAGCGAATATTACAAAGGTTCTATTGGCCCGGGGTCTTTGGGGAGGTAAAACGGTTCTGCGAAACCTGCCCGGAGTGTCAGCTTACCGCACCCCTGACCCACTTTCGCAGTCCGTTGGTACCGTTACCCATTATAGAAGTCCCTTTTGAACGGATAGGGATGGATCTGGTGGGGCCCCTCGTAAAGTCTGCTCGAGGGCACCAGCATATCCTAGTGATCGTTGACTATGCCACCCGGTATCCCGAGGCGATACCTCTCAGACATACTGCAGCAAATCTTATAGCTCGGGAGTTGTTTGCTGTGTTCTGCCGGGTGGGGTTGCCCAAGGAGATCCTTACGGATCAGGGGACCCCATTCATGTCTAAAGTGACCAAAGAGCTATGCCGGCTACTCCAGATCAAGCCGTTGCGTACGTCTGTGTATCATCCTCAGACGGATGGTTTAGTGGAACGATTCAATAAAACCCTGAAAACCATGCTCAAAAGGGTGATTTCCAAAGACGGGAAAGACTGGGATATGATGCTTCCCTATTTGATGTTTGCCATACGAGAGGTGCCACAGGCATCCACGGGGTTTTCGCCTTTTGAATTGTTATACGGGCAACATCCCCGGGGATTGTTGGACCTGGCAAAAGAAACCTGGGAGCAGGAGCCCGCCCCCCGTAAAAGTGTGATTGAACACATTTTGGGTATGCAGAACCGCATAAGCGCGGTCATGCCAATTGTGAAGGAGCATTTACAGGAGGCTCAGGCCGCGCAAAGCGGCCGCTACAATAGACAAGCCACCGTGCGGACCTTTAATCCCGGGGATCGGGTGTTGGTATTGATCCCCACGGCGGAGAGTAAATTCCTGGCTCAGTGGCACGGCCCCTACGAGATAAAGGAAAGAGTCGGGGTGGTTAACTATAAAGTATTGCAGCCCGGTAGGCGGAAACCTGAACAAATATACCATGTCAACTTATTAAAACCTTGGCAGGAACGGAAAAGCCTGATGGCTGTTTTCTCCCCATCTCCCTCCTCTTCGGGTCGTTCACATCCGGCTCCAGCGACCTCCGGAGAGGACGAACCGGAAGTAAGGATTGGAGAAGCCCTCACCAAGCAACAGAGGCGAGAGGCCAGACGGTTGGTTCAGCAGAACCCCGATGTCTTCTCTGAGCTGCCCGGTAGGACCAGTTTGATACGACATGATATTGTCACCGAGCCACACCTGAAGGTACGCCTGAAGTCATACCGGGTACCGGAGGCTCGACGACAAGCCATATCGGAGGAAGTAAAGACAATGTTACGCCTGGGGGTCATTGAAAAATCCCGGAGTGAATGGGCTAGTCCGATTGTCCTAATACCAAAACCCGATGGCTCCTTAAGGTTCTGCAATGACTTTAGGAGATTGAACGAAATATCCAAGTTCGATCTCTACCCCATGCCCCGGGTGGATGAGCTGATTGATAGGCTGGGACAGGCGCGATATTTTACCACGCTCGACCTGACCAAGGGGTACTGGCAGGTGCCACTGACGGAGTCCGCCAAGGAGAAAACCGCTTTTGTTATGCCGGAGGGTCTCTTCCACTATGTTGTCTTGCCTTTTGGGTTACATGGCGCTCCGGCCACGTTCCAGAGGTTGATGGACTTAGTGCTGGAACCCCACCAGGCGTATGCATCAGCGTACCTGGATGACATCATTATTTACAGCTCCGATTGGCAGACCCACTTGGAACAGGTACAAGCGGTGGTGGACACGCTTCGAACAGCCGGATTGACAGCCAATCCCAAGAAATGTGCATTGGGACTCACGGAAGCCCGCTACTTGGGCTACGTGATAGGCCAAGGAGTGATTAAGCCCCAAATTAACAAGGTTGAGGCGATCCAGAAGTGGCCTAGACCCCTGACCACGAAGCAGGTTAGGGCCTTCCTGGGTATCGTGGGGTACTACAGGAGGTTTGTAAAAGATTTTGCGGGACTATCAGCCCCCTTGACGGACCTTCTCAAAGGCAAGAAGTCCGTCATGGTGCGCTGGACTCCGCAGGCCGAGGACTCCTTCCGGGCCCTGAAGGAGGTCCTGTGCGGACAGCCCGTTCTGGTCAACCCTGATTTCCGGAAGGAGTTCATAGTACAGACTGACGCCTCGGAGGTCGGCCTGGGGGCAGTGCTGTCTCAGGTGGTTCAGGGGGAGGAACACCCCGTCACCTTCTTGAGTAGGAAGCTCACCCCTCCCGAGCGGAATTATAGCGTAGTGGAGAAGGAGTGCCTGGCGATCAAGTGGGCCTTGGAGTCCCTACGCTATTACCTGCTGGGACGGCAGTTTCGCTTGGTGACGGATCACTCTCCACTGATCTGGATGAGGTCCGCCAAGGAACGGAATGCCCGGGTTACCCGGTGGTTCCTTTCTCTACAGAACTTCCGGTTTACGGTTGAACACCGGGCCGGTAGGTTGCAGGGCAACGCCGATGCCTTGTCCCGCGGCCCGTGTTTGATGGCAGGAGTTCAACCCCGCACGCTTTAACTGAGGGGGGGGGTATGTGAGACTGTGACCGGGGTTATCTATGACGGCCGGTATGTCTCACCCCGGTTGTGCTCACTCCATGATAGAAAGCAACTCCACTCCGGGGTTAATGCTGTTTCCCTACAGGCTTCAGGAAGGGTTAAAAGGAAACAGGAACGAGGACAGGTGTGCCGGGTGTGAGGGAGTGATCACATCTCCCTGAGTTCTCTGCCGGAAAGGCACATATGTACTATTGTGGACTTGTTCTTTGGATAATAAACCGTGTGCTGTGAACCTTGGTGCCTGGATCCCGTGTCTTCTGCAGCGCAGCCGACGACGCTACCTCACAATATGTATAAAATTGTCTAAAATGCAAAGTAATTGTGTCATATTTTACTTTATGCCTTTTAGAGATCATTTAATCTTTAACTTGCTTAATTGTTCACAATAACAGTAATTTTGACCAGGGGTGCCCAAATGTTTGCATGCTACTGTAGATTAATCATTCTGGCTCTTTCTGTGTGGGGGGTTCTTTGGGTTTCTGATGCAAACAAAATGTGAAAAGTATCCAGTTAAAATATGTATATTGAAGAAGTTCTGATGGTAAGATGATTGAATCCTTCTGATCTATGCAAAGTCCTTGTAGGTTCACAGAAGGAGTCACTCTAGTGCATGCATCATGGTATAAAACGAAGAAGCCCTAGCAAGTGGTTTTTCTACGAACCACATGTACCGCATGGTTGCCTGGTGGAGGCAAAACAGAGCCCTGATGAAGAAAAAAAGGATTTTTCTAAAGAATTGGTGTTTTGCCTCCTCAAGGCTACTGTACAGTTGAGTCAATATACCTATTTTAACTGGATATTCCTCACATTCATTTGCATTGACAACCCAAAGAACCCCACACATGTGAGGATCCATGATTAATCAATCTACATGGGTAAGATCAGACCACTTGTACTTGTTTTTATTATTATCCTCAGGGCTTCAGCCTTTGACCACCATTGGAATTCTACTTTTTTTTGGGGACTGGATCATATAATTTTGAATTTTAGTACTTATAACAGTTAGTGTTGTTTTCTGCTTTTTATTTTTAAATTTTGCCTTTAACTGACAGTAAGGAATAGAAACTGAGCAGATATAATATCCATCAGCACTAACAAAGGCTATCTGTAGGGAACCAATACAGACCAGAAGTTATGCCAAAGCTCCTAATCTGCGGGGATAACACAAGTCTCAGAGACTTGCACAGGACCACCGCATTGTCACTTAACCTCACCTGAAATGAAGGTGAGGCACCAACACTGATGTCACAGGTTATTCAGAATCATCTGTTTTGGAGGCAATCATATAATTCCATTTAGCAAATACATATTTGGATAAGGTTCACAGAAAATTAATTTAGTATATGGTCATTTAGAAAAAGGCAATTTAAAAGTTTTATGGACATAGCTGAAAAAAAAATGGCAAGATGATTGTTACTTAACAACTGGAGCATGAATGCATTAGAAATATAAATGTTATTTTCTGCTATATTCAGTTACTAACTAGAATATATTGCATATAACTCATTTATTTTATTATGTTTTTTTCACTGCTTATATTAAGCCAAAATATTCCATAATGCTTTATAGACAGAATCATCACTTTCTCCATTAGGACTCACAATCTGAATTCCTTATCAGTATGCCTTTGGATTGTTGGAGAAAACTGGAGTACTCAAAGGAAACTCATGAAAACTCCATGTACTGTAGATAGTGTCCTTGCTGCTTTTTGAAGACAATTACATCATTGTATTTAACCTATACATATTTGGATACGGTTCTGCCAACTTTTCGTCTATACTTCAATGCGCATGCGACAAGAAAGCTCAGCTTATCATCTGGCATGTTAAGCCATCATAATATGTACTTTTACATATAACGTCCAAAACATTGCCATGGACAAAAGAAGAATCTGGGACTAGTGTTGAGTGTGTAGTTAACTAGTCACACTCGCTATGCTGTTCGCGAGTACTGTCTGCTACTCATATATTCGTTGTGAGTAGCGGGCGCAATGTAAGTCAATGGGAAATACTCAATAAGTAGCGAGTAACCCAAAAGCCATACTATTCGCAAATAGCACGAAAAGTACGGCTTTCGGGTTACTTGCTACTTAGCGAGTATTTCCCATTGACTTACATTGCATCCGCTACTCGCAACGAATATGTGAGTAGTGGACTGTACGAGTACAGTATGAGTACTAACAGCGAGTACGAATAGTTAACTACTCGCTCAACACTATCTGGGACCTGTAATTAGAGAAATTATAGAAAAGGAAGGCCAAATGACTATGACAGTATACTAGACACAGTATATTAAAAAAGCATTTTCATTTTTAGAAGTTAAAATCAAGGGTTTTTTTTTAATATCATGGAAATCTCTTTAATTGCTTCCAGTTCTATTATCTTTTATTAATTGTTTCCAATACATTTTGTAGACCATTATATATCATTAAATAGAATACAGAACTTAGCATGTACAAATTTATGCTTCTAATTGCATAGTATGAGTAAAGTACAGTATGTGTGACAGAGATTGTTTAGAGGGAAAGAGCTGATAACAAGTCAAGTTTGCAGGTATAGTATTGTTTTTGACTAATTTCTATCATTCCATTCAAGCTTAATTACACTACAACTTTTACCATTACAGTAAGCTGTAATCCTAAAGTATCAGCCTGTCGTGTTGTGGGAGCATAGAATGAGTTTGTAAAATGCTTTCCAGGTTTGTTTTAAAGATGCTAATATTGCTGCTTATTGGTTTTGCACCTTCAAGTCTATTGTGGCTCATATTTTTGTGAAAAGTAGTAAACATTTTTTAGGTTTGTCCAGTACCTATAAGAACACTAATGGGTAAATAGGGTTAAAAAAAAGTTTGAACTTGTGGGATTTGTAGCTATGTTTTATTATATTGCTAATAATCAAACTAAGACAAGTAAATATATGTTTCTGTGCTATTATTTTATTATATATTTGCTATTCATGTAACATACAAAGGTTTTTTTTACCTCTACACCAAAGAAAATGCAAGACAAAATTGATTTAGAATTTATACAAACCATGTGATTGGAAGAATGCCATGTCCTTCTTGAGTAAGTGGAAAGAATTAAACATGGCTTTACATTCCAGAATTATCTTAGTTGATATCTTTCAATTTTTGTCATTTCCTTTGTAAGCTTCTAAGCTCAACATTGCAGTACTATTAAATAATCAAAAAGAGACATTGAAGGATGGACATTTAAAGAGATGTATGAGAGGTCTGTAAAGAATCCTGAAAATAGTCACTAAGCCTGGTTCACAAACTGAATTTTCTCATTTAATATCATTACAGTTTGTTCATCCAAGCTAAGAAATGAATTTATCTTAATATATGTAGCATCACATGAAATTTATCATTGATGTCATCACTTACTTGTCAGATTATAATTACTTATTTAAGAACAAAAAAGGAAAGATGAAAAGCCAAATTCCAAATCATCTATGGGAATTGCTTTCATAGGCAGCAGACAGTTTTATATTTTATTATTGTAGCGTTCTGTAATAGGCAAAATTTGAAGCATAAAGTATTGCAATTGAACAATGTATTTAACTGAATTATTTTTAATTTCATATTTTCCTTTCTTTAAATAAATCTCACATGAATTTGTTAACAAAAAGCTCCTAGAACTATTAAAAAATTGGTCTGCTCTGAAATAATATTGTAAAATACCAGTTTGCAGTAATTTGCAAACATTCTCTTTATTTGGACAGATCATGATGCTGCCTATAGAATGCAAAATATCAACCTATTAAATATTAAAGTTTTTGAATATAAAACTAAAACGTTAGGCTTAGATAGTCATAATTAGAGATGAGCGCGGTTCGCGGTTCTCCAGTTCTAAGCTCGAGTGATTTTGGGGGCTGTTCGAGATCGAACTAAAACTCGAGCTTTTTGCAAAAGCTCGATAGTTCTAGATACGTTCGAGAACGGTTCTAGCAGCAAAAAGCAGGGCTTTTTACAGCTACAGTGTGCAGGAGCCATCGCTGGCAGCCTGCCACAAGCTGGTAACCAAGATAAACATCGGGTATCCAAGCAAAGCGCTTTGGTTAGTAACCCGATGTTTATCTTAGTTACGTGCAGGAAGCCCACACTTCCCCGCTCAGCTCGCTCCACCCCCTCCTGCCCGCGGCATGTATTGTACACACACACACACACACACACACACACATGGTCCCGCTCGGCTTACCTGCGGTGATGAAGTCCCGCCATCCCGACCTCAGCGCTGTCACTGTCCTCCATGGCCGCCGCTTGTCACATCACCTCTCGCTTCCGACCCGAGACTGACTAGCGGTGACGTCACGGACCTCTCACGATATTTGGCTGTGAAGGCGGCGGTCATTGAACTCAGTGACAGGGGCTGTCAGTGTGCTGGAGATCAGCGCAGGTAATGTACCTCCCTAGTCTGAGAATATCAGGCCCCAGCTGTCTGCTTTACCTTGGCTGGTGATCCAATTTTGGGGGACCCCTACGTGTTTTTTTTTAAATTATTTATTTAATTTAAAATAACAGCGTGGGGTGCCCTCAGTTTTGGATTACCAGCTAAGGTGAGGTTGCCAGCTGTGGTCTGCAGGCTGCAGCCGTCTGCTTTACCCTAGCTGGCTACAAAACTAGGGGGAACCCTACGTCATTTTTTTTTTTCATTTTTTTGGCTAAATACAAAGCTAAGCACCCCTTAGTGCCACATGAAAGGCACCAAAGGGTGCTCAACTTTTTCTCCAATTTTTCTCCATTTTTTCTCCACTTTTTCTCCACTTTTTCTCCATTTTTTCTCCACTTTTTCTCCACTTTTTCTCCACTTTTTCTCCATTTTTTTCTCCACTTTTTCTCCACTTTTTCTCCACTTTTTCTCCACTTTTTCTCCATTTATTTCTCCACTTTTTCTCCACTTATTCTCCACTTTTTCTCCATTATATTCTCCACTTTTTCTCCACTTTTTCTCCATTTTTTTCTCCACTTTTTCTCCACTTTTTCTCCACTTTTTCTCCACTTTTTCTCCACTTTTTCTCCATTTTTTTCTCCACTTTTTCTCCACTTTTTCTCCACTTTTTCTCCACTTTTTCTCCACTTTTTCTCTACTTTTTCTCCACTTATTCTCCACTTTTTCTCCATTTTATTCTCCACTTTTTCTCCATTATATTCTCCACTTATTCTCCACTTTTTCTCCATTTTATTCTCTACTTTTTCTCCATTTTATTCTCCACTTTTTCTCCACTTATTCTCCACTTTTTCACCATTATATTCTCCACTTTTTCTCCACTTTTTCTCCACTTTTTCTCCATTTTTTTCTCCACTTTTTCTCCACTTTTTCTCCACTTTTTCTCCATTTTTTTCTCCATTTTTTCTCCACTTTTTTCTCCACTTTTTCTCCACTTTTTCTCCACTTTTTCTACACTTTTTCTCCACTTTTTCTCCATTTTTATCTCCACTTTTTCTCCACTTTTTCTCCACTTTTTCTCAATTTTTTTCTCCACTTTTTCTCCACTTTTTCTCCACTTTTTCTCCACTTTTTCTCCATTTTTTTCTCCACTTTTTCTCCACTTTTTCTCTACTTTTTCTCCACTTATTCTCCACTTTTTCTCCATTTTATTCTCCACTTTTTCTCCATTATATTCTCCACTTATTCTCCACTTTTTCTCCATTTTATTCGCTACTTTTTCTCCATTATATTCTCCACTTATTCTCCACTTTTTCTCCATTTTATTCTCTACTTTTTCTCCATTTTATTCTCCACTTTTTCACCATTATATTCTCCACTTTTTCTCCACTTTTTCTCCACTTTTTCTCCATTTTTTTCTCCACTTTTTCTCCACTTTTTCTCCACTTTTTCTCCATTTTTTTCTCCATTTTTTCTCCACTTTTTTCTCCACTTTTTCTCCACTTTTTCTCCACTTTTTCTTCACTTTTTCTCCATTTTTATCTCCACTTTTTCTCCACTTTTTCTCCACTTTTTCTCCACTTTTTCTCCATTTTTTTCTCCACTTTTTCTCCACTTTTTCTCCAGTTTTTCTCCATTTTTTTCTCCACTTTTTCTCCACTTTTTCTCCACTTTTTCTCCACTTTTTCTCCATTTTTTTCTCCACTTTTTCTCCACTTTTTCTCCACTTTTTCTCCACTTTTTCTCTACTTTTGCTCCACTTATTCTCCACTTTTTCTCCATTTTATTCTCCACTTTTTCTCCATTATATTCTCCACTTATTCTCCACTTTTTCTCCATTTTATTCGCTACTTTTTCTCCATTATATTCTCCACTTATTCTCCACTTATTCTCCACTTTTTCACCATTATATTCTCCACTTTTTCTCCACTTTTTCTCCACTTTTTCTCCATTTTTTTCTCCACTTTTTCTCCACTTTTTCTCCACTTTTTCCCCACTTTTTCTCCATTTTTTTCTCCATTTTTTCTCCACTTTTTTCTCCACTTTTTCTCCACTTTTTCTCCACTTTTTCTCCACTTTTTCTCCATTTTTATCTCCACTTTTTCTCCACTTTTTCTCCACTTTTTCTCCACTTTTTCTCCATTTTTTTCTCCACTTTTTCTCCACTTTTTCTCCACTTTTTCTCCATTCTTTTCTCCACTTTTTCTCCACTTTTTCCCCACTTTTTCTCCACTTTTTCTCCATTTTTTTCTCCATTTTTTCTCCACTTTTTTCTCCACTTTTTCTCCACTTTTTCTCCACTTTTTCTCCACTTTTTCTCCACTTTTTCCTCCACTTTTTCTCCACTTTTTCTCCACTTATTCTCCACTTTTTCTCCATTTTATTCTCCACTTTTTCTCCATTTTATTCTCCACTTTTTCTCCACTTATTCTCCACTTTTTCTCCATTATATTCTCTACTTTTTCTCCACTTTTTCTCCACTTTTTCTCCATTTTTTCTCCATTTTTTCTCCACTTATTCTCCACTTTTTCTCCATTTTTTTCTCCACTTTTTCTCCACTTTTTCTCCATTTTTTTTCTCCACTTTTTCTCCACTTTTTCTCCACTTTTTCTCCATTTTTTCTCCACTTTTTCTCCACTTTTTCTCCACTTTTTCTCCATTTTTTTCTCCACTTTTTCTCCACTTTTTCTCCATTTTTTTCTCCACTTTTTCTCCACTTTTTCTCCAGTTTTTCTCCATTTTTTTCTCCACTTTTTCTCCACTTTTTCTCCATTTTTTTCTCCACTTTTTCTCCACTTTTTCTCCACTTTTTCTCCATTTTTTCTCCACTTTTTCTCCACTTTTTCTCCACTTTTTCTCCATTTTTTTCTCCACTTTTTCTCCACTTTTTCTCCACTTTTTCTCCATTATATTCTCCACTTATTCTCCACTTTTTCTCCATTTTATTCTCTACTTTTTCTCCATTTTATTCTCCACTTTTTCACCATTATATTCTCCACTTTTTCTCCACTTTTTCTCCACTTTTTCTCCATTTTTTTCTCCACTTTTTCTCCACTTTTTCTCCACTTTTTCTCCATTTTTTTCTCCATTTTTTCTCCACTTTTTTCTCCATTTTTTCTCCACTTTTTCTCCACTTTTTCTCCACTTTTTCTCCATTTTTATCTCCACTTTTTCTCCACTTTTTCTCCACTTTTTCTCCACTTTTTCTCCATTTTTTTCTCCACTTTTTCTCCACTTTTTCTCCAGTTTTTCTCCATTTTTTTCTCCACTTTTTCTCCACTTTTTCTCCATTTTTTTCTCCACTTTTTCTCCACTTTTTCTCCACTTTTTCTCCACTTTTTCTCCACTTTTTCTCTACTTTTTCTCCACTTATTCTCCACTTTTTCTCCATTTTATTCTCCACTTTTTCTCCATTATATTCTCCACTTATTCTCCACTTTTTCTCCATTTTATTCGCTACTTTTTCTCCATTTTATTCTCCACTTTTTCTCCACTTATTCTCCACTTTTTCACCATTATATTCTCCACTTTTTCTCCACTTTTTCTCCACTTTTTCTCTACTTTTTCTCCACTTATTCTCCACTTTTTCTCCATTTTATTCTCCACTTTTTCTCCATTATATTCTCCACTTATTCTCCACTTTTTCTCCATTTTATTCGCTACTTTTTCTCCATTTTATTCTCCACTTTTTCTCCACTTATTCTCCACTTTTTCACCATTATATTCTCCACTTTTTCTCCACTTTTTCTCCACTTTTTCTCCATTTTTTCTCCACTTTTTCTCCACTTTTTCTCCACTTTTTCTCCATTTTTTTCTCCATTTTTTCTCCACTTTTTTCTCCATTTTTTCTCCACTTTTTCTCCACTTTTTCTCCACTTTTTCTCCATTTTTATCTCCACTTTTTCTCCACTTTTTCTCCATTTTTTTCTCCACTTTTTCTCCACTTTTTCTCCAGTTTTTCTCCATTTTTTTCTCCACTTTTTCTCCACTTTTTCTCCACTTTTTCTCCACTTTTTCTCCATTTTTTTCTCCACTTTTTCTCCACTTTTTCTCCACTTTTTCTCCACTTTTTCTCTACTTTTTCTCCACTTATTCTCCACTTTTTCTCCATTTTATTCTCCACTTTTTCTCCATTATATTCTCCACTTATTCTCCACTTTTTCTCCATTTTATTCGCTACTTTTTCTCCATTTTATTCTCCACTTTTTCTCCACTTTTTCACCATTATATTCTCCACTTTTTCTCCACTTTTTCTCCACTTTTTCTCTACTTTTTCTCCACTTATTCTCCACTTTTTCTCCATTTTATTCTCCACTTTTTCTCCATTATATTCTCCACTTATTCTCCACTTTTTCTCCATTTTATTCGCTACTTTTTCTCCATTTTATTCTCCACTTTTTCTCCACTTATTCTCCACTTTTTCACCATTATATTCTCCACTTTTTCTCCACTTTTTCTCCACTTTTTCTCCATTTTTTTCTCCACTTTTTCTCCACTTTTTCTCCACTTTTTCTCCACTTTTTCTCCATTTATTTTCTCCATTTTTTCTCCACTTTTTTCTCCACTTTTTCTCCACTTTTTCTCCACTTTTTCTCCATTTTTTCTCCATTTTTATCTCCACTTTTTCTCCACTTTTTCTCCACTTTTTCTCCACTTTTTCTCCATTTTTTTCTCCACTTTTTCTCCACTTTTTCTCCACTTTTTCTCCATTTTTTTCTCCACTTTTTCTCCACTTTTTCTCCACTTTTTCTCCACTTTTTCTCCACTTTTTCTCCATTTTTTTCTCCATTTTTTCTCCACTTTTTTCTCCACTTTTTCTCCACTTTTTCTCCACTTTTTCTCCACTTTTTCTCCACTTTTTCCTCCACTTTTTCTCCACTTTTTCTCCACTTATTCTCCACTTTTTCTCCATTTTATTCTCCACTTTTTCTCCATTTTATTCTCCACTTTTTCTCCACTTATTCTCCACTTTTTCTCCATTATATTCTCTACTTTTTCTCCACTTTTTCTCCACTTTTTCTCCATTTTTTCTCCATTTTTTCTCCACTTATTCTCCACTTTTTCTCCACTTTTTCTCCATTTTTTTCTCCACTTTTTCTCCACTTTTTCTCCATTTTTTTCTTCACTTTTTCTCCACTTTTTCTCCACTTTTTCTCCATTTTTTCTCCACTTTTTCTCCACTTTTTCTCCACTTTTTCTCCACTTTTTCTCCATTTTTTTCTCCACTTTTTCTCCACTTTTTCTCCACTTTTTCTCCTTTGTTTTTCTATGGTCGGTTTACCCATTAGCTCTGCCATGCATAGTGTAGCTCTACTCCTACTGCACATGTTACTTTATGATTGACATCTCTTTCGTACCAGAGCTATCTATGCCTACTCTGACCCCATATTTGTCATTACTATATTGTCCTTGTACTGTATTATGACATTTGTATCATGTGTTTCATTTCTTGCTGTGTTGCAATTTTTTTGCTGCATCCCAATTGTACCTCTACATTGTTCGAGTTTATGTTATTGTTCTCTCACTCTTATGTGATACTGATTATTGTCATTTTTCATGATTACATGCAGATAAGTCCAATCTGACGAAGGCTCAGGCCGAAACGTCATTTGTAACTTGTTTTGGACAAAAACATATATGCTTATGAAAATTTTTTTTTTCTTAATACGGACCAATAAAGAGTGATTTTGCATTACTATCCGTTGTGACTTACTGACTTAGTCTGGGAGATTTAGAGTGCCGAGGTTACTCACTAATTTTATCTATTATTACCTCTGAGCACCTATATACCAGTGAGCAGAGCTTCCTCTACAGTAGTTCTCCTAATTAGGCATGCCCTTACCTCATGAGCAGGGCATTGCAGCTTTGGTAGCAACCATTACGACATGGACTCTGCTGCTGTGGACCCGGGGAGAGTGAGTGCAGATTCATTGCACCCACACTCCTCACATGAAGGGTCCGCACTCCTAGAAAATGGGGGATACGTTCCCTGAGTGTCTCCCCCCATATTCTAGATGGTCCAGAGTCGTCGTGGGACCCCTTTATTTTTTTTCTTACAATAAATTGGTGAAAGAGGAAATGTTTTGGGGACTGTTTTTTCAAATAAATTTCTTTTGTCGATTTTTTTTTTTTGTTAGTACTGACAGTTTATGATGTTGAGTATCTAATAGACGCCATGACATCACAAACTGCTGGGCTTGATCTCAGGTTACTTTACAGCTAGTATCAACCCGATTTATTACCCCGTTTGCCACTGCACCAGGGCACGGGATGAGCTGGGGTGAAGCGCCAGGATTGGCGCATTTAGTGGATGCGCCACGTCTGGGGTGCCTGCGGCCTGCTATTTTTAGGCTGTGAAGGCCCAATAACTATGGACCTTCCCACCCTGAGAATACCAGACCACAGCTGTCCGCTTTACCTTGGCTGGTGATCCAATTTGGGGGGGACCCTACTTTTATTGTGTAATTATTAATATTTATAAAATAATTATAAAAAAGAGCCTGATGGGACCTCCACATTGGATCCCCAACCACGGTTAAGCTGCCAGCTGTGGTTTTCAGGCTACAGCCGTCTGCTTTACCCTAGCTGGCTATCAAAAATGGGGAGACCCAACGTCATTTTTTTTTTAACTATTTTTTAAATAAAAAAAATTAATGGGCTTCCCTGTATTTTGATTGCCAACCAAGGTAACGGCAGGCAGATGGGGGTGGCAACCCATAGCTGTCTGCTTTATCTGCGCTGAGAATCAAAAATACCGCGGAGCGCTACGTCATTTTTTTAAAGATTTATTTTTTACAGCACTGTGATGTCCAGCAATCAAAATACAGGGAAGCCTATTTTATTTTTAGTTATTTAAATAAATAATTAAAAAAAAATATATATGGGCTCCCGCTGCATTTTTTGTATTGCTAGCTAAGGGTAATCCAAGCAGCTACTGGCTGCTAACCCCCACTGCTTGGTGTTACCTTCACTGGCAATGGAAAATCCAGGGAAGCATTTTTTATTTTTTTTGCCAAAAAACTACAAAAAAAGGACGTGAGCTTCGCCATATTTTTGTATGCTAGCCAGGTATAGCAGGCAGGTGCTGGAAGAGTTGGATACAGCGCCAGAAGATGGCGCTTCTATGAAAATGCCATTTTCTGAGGCGGCTGCAGACTGCAATTCGCAGCAGTGGGGCCCAGAAAGCTCAGGCCAACCTGTGCTGCGGATTCCAATCCCCAGCTGCCTAGTTGTACCTGGCTGGACACAAAAATGTGGCGAAGCCTACGTCATTTGTTTTCTAATTATTTCATGAAATTCATGAAATAATAAAAAAAGGGCTTCCCTTTATTTTTGATTCCCAGCCGGGTACAAATAGGCAACTGGGGGTTGGGGGCAGCCGTACCTGCCTAGCATACAAAAATATGGCGAAGCCCACATAATTTTTTCAGGGGGCAAAAAACTTCTGCATACAGTCCTGGATGGAGTATGCTGAGCCTTGTAGTTCTGCAGCTGCTGTCTGTCTGTATGGAGAAGAGCAGACAGCAGCTGCAGAACTACAAGGCTCAGCATACTCCATCCAGGACTGTATGCAGAATTTTTTTGCCCACCAAAAAAATGACGTGCGCTTCGCCATATTTTTGTATGCTAGCCAGGTACAGCAGGCAGCCACGGGCTGCCTCCAACCCCCAGTTGCCTATTTGTACCCGGCTGGGAACCAAAAATATAGGGAAGCCCGTTTTTTTTTAATTATTTCACTTATTTCATGAAATAATTAAAAAACAAATGACGTGGGCTTCGCCCCATTTTTGTGTCCAGCCGGGTACAACTAGGCAGCTGGGGATTGGAATCCGCAGCACAGGTTAGCCCGAGGTTTGTGGGCGCCTCTGCTGCGGATTTCAGTCCGCAGCCGTCCCAGAAAATGCCGCTCTCATAGAAACGCCATCATCTGGCGCTGTATCCAACTCTTCCAACAGCCCTGGAGCCGGGTGGCTTGTTGGGTAATCATGAGTTAATACTGGCTTTGTTTTACTAGCCAGTATTAAGCCAGAGATTCTTAATGTCAGGCACGTTTGACCCGGCCATTAAGAATCTCCAATAAAGGGTTAAAAAAAACACCACACAGAGAAAAAATACTTTAATAGAAATAAATACACAGACACATTAGAGACTCCATCTTTATTACCCCCTGTCAGCCCTCCACGATCCTGCTCTTCTGTCTTCTTTCTTTCTAGTGTAGTAGTAGTGACGATTGTAGTGAGGATGAGGTGCACCAGCTCATCATTTGGGGCTGGGGAACCTCATCCTCACTACAATCCTCACTACAATCGGGAAGCAGCGTGCAGCCTTCACTCCGTGAGTGATCAGTGCTGCTGGCTGGCAGCGGTAACGCTGACAGACGCGTTACCATAGCAACGGTGCTCTCAGAGCCGCGGTTAGCGGTGACGTCACCGCTAACTGCGTTGCTATGGCAACGGTGATCTCCGTTAATGACCGGCTGTGTCAGCCGGTCCCTAACGGAACGGGGAGTCGACCGTGTGCTAGAGCATGTTGCCGGTACACGGCGATACACATATGTGCACCGTGTACCAGAGAGATGCACTCGCAGGTCCTACATGACGCGTCATAGTCATGTGACCAGTCTGTAGCCAATGAGATAATAGCCACGTGACTGGTCACATGGCTATTTTGACGTCACGATAGGTCCTGCATCTCTGCTGGCAGTGCCGTCACCGGGAGGATTCAGCGATCATCGGATGGAATAGCGGCAGGAGACAGAGTGCAGAAGGGATCGCGAGGACCGGTAAGTGTTATGGCAATGTTTATTAACTGTTTGTGTACATTTATAATGCATTTTTATGTGTTTGTGATTGCCTCCCATTATAGCCTATACGTTCGAGTTCGGTTCGTTGAACGTTCGACGAACCGAACTCGAACGGGACCCCCGTTCGGCGAACCGGCCTCGAGCCGAACCGGGACCGGTTCGCTCATCTCTAGTCATAATATATATTTAAGCATATGATTATTTTATTTTTCTTTTCCTACTTAAAGGTAACCTGTTACCTGATCCATGCTGCTCAAATTACAGGCAGAATGAATTAGAGTCTAACTGCAAGATTACAGCCAAAAACATTTTTTTCTTAAATGCTCTAGGAATGTCATTAGTCATTATTACCCCAATTTCTACTGCACCATGGCATTCGGGAACAATCGGGTAAAGTGCTGGGATTGTCACATGAAATTAATTCAACAATCCTGGGCAGTGGCAGGCTATTATTTTTAGACTGGGAGGCCCAATAACCATGGGTCTTCCCAGCCTGAGAATACCAGCCCCCAGCAGTCAGCTTTATCATGGTTGGCTATCAAAATTGTGGGGGGACCGCACGTCGATGTTTAAAATCATTTATTTAAATAATTAAAAAAAAAGATGCATGTGGTCCTTCTTATTTTGAAACACAGCCAAGATAAGTGCACGGCTGGGGGCTGCAGCTTGTAGCTGTATGCGTTATCTGTGCTGGGTGTCATAATATGGGGGGACCCTAGGCCAATTTATTTATTTCATTTTATACCACACTAGGGACACACATAGCACCTGTGATTGCAAGCAGACATGCTGTCACACAGGGTGAGGTACTGTCTTACTGCAACCAATCAGAGACACTGGGACTGCCGGTAGGTGGGGAAAGCAGTGCATATGTATGAAGGAAAATGAGTAGCCCCGGAAGTAGTATGAGTGGCCCCAGAAATAGCGTTACAGCCGCACGGGACACTAATAAGTATAACGCACCTGCTTTACCATTTTTTTCTTTATTTTTCATTTTTTTTTAATTACCCGAGTGCCCGGATCCAGTGTTCCCTGAGAATCTGCGTGAATGTGAACTTTTACAGTTTGCCAATCACTAGTGGTAACCAAAAATTTTCAATTCTGTAATTTTTTTACTTTTTAGCATTAACTGGATGGGTTAAATAATTGCATGTTTTTATAGACAACAGTATAAATGTAACCTTTACACTTACTGTCTGTAAGAATTATACTATACAGTGTAATCTCGGTTAACGAGTAACCCAGTTATCGAGTATTTAGCTTAACGAGCAAAGCTTGCTGTAAATTTGTAACTAGCTTTGCCGTACGAGCAAAATACTTATCGCACACACTTCCGGTTCCGTACTTCCACCGTGCTCTAACCTGCTCTTGCAGTCCGCATAAACAGACACAATTACACAAACAGGCACAAACACACAGAAACACACAGAAACACGCACAAACACGCACACAGACATATTATGCTCACTTTACCTTCCGTTCCATCGCCAGCCTCATGGTTCTTGTAGTTCGCGGCTACAGGATGTGTATCGGTAACCATTGCGACGAGGGAAGAACTTACGTTGTCAGCCACTACTCAAAGGCAGTGCGCTGACCAATCAGATGCAAGCAGCGTCTGCCTTTGACATCAGCGCTCTGGCAGTGGATGTTCCGGCATCAGTCGTGATGGTTACCGATACACATCTTGTACCAGCGAACTGAAAGAACCAGGAGGCCGGCGATGGAACGGAAGGTAAGGTGAGCATAATATGTGTGTGTGCAGGTGTGTTTGTGTGTGTTTGTGCATGTTTGTGCGTGTTTGTGCATGTGTGTGCATATGTGGAATGGCACAATAGGGGACCAGGATGGGACATTTAACGAGTTGTGGAACGAATTGTCTGTATTGCAATGATTTCCTATGGGAAAATCTTGCTTTGCTAGATGAGTAACTTGGTTAACAAGCACACTCCTAGAACGGATTGTTCTCGTTAACAAAAGTTCCACTGTATATACTATATAAATAAGTTGCTCATTTAATAGATCAGGACACTTAATACTGAAATGAAATTTAACATCATATACTGCATCACTACATCAACTTTACAGTAATGATGAGCAAGTCCATGGGGTATTTCAAATAAAATAAAATAAAATTCTTTATCATAAAACGTAACATACTATTCTTACACCAAAAAAAGAAACAAAGGGCCCTATTAATGGAGACTGCATTATTCACACTAGTCTTGATGAGTGTCCATGCTGAAGTGAGAAGCTCTTGATTCATGATGAAATGCTCGCTTCTTCATGAATCTCTAGCATTGGGAGAGTAATGATGTGGACCAAACAAGCGCAATAGAATCTAACCCAACAAACAAACAGAATAACTGTGAGTGAAAATGCTCACCTTCTAGGGTTGTGTCACCCACAAGCAGTAAGAAAGCAATATATGCACGGTCCACAAGCCCTAAGGCAGACTGGAAATATACAGGAACCAGGAGATGGTTGTGGATCAATCTGCCCTGCTGTAGATCGATAAAAACTCCACCAGTAAATGAAAGGTGCTTTATTCAACATGTTTCCCAACTTCTTCTTCAGGACAGGCTTTATTCAACATTTATTCAATATTCTGGAGAAGCACCTTTCATCTACCACTGGAGTTATCTATCTACAGCAGCGCATCTGAATAGTAGTGGGCACCTACTTCTCCAAAAGTACCAACATGTGGCACCTGATTTTATTTCCTTATATAAAGTATATCCATAATTACCAGATGATAGCATGGATGTATAGCATAGTCAGACACATGGGATCCCTAGTTTAATTTCAACCTAAAATTCATGCCCCTATATTGATCCAGTTCCAGCTTGTTTAAAGAATATATTGTTTTGTTATATAAGCTAGGCGATCCCATGAATCCCATTAAGGGATACAAGCAAGTGTAAGTAAATTCTTCCCCAAACTGGTTGATTTTACTTTAAAATTATTTACCTTAATAGTAAAGTTCTTTCTGTTGTTTCTTGTATTTTGTTTTGTTTTTTTAAATTGAGATTTTGGGTTTCTCGTCTTACAATTGTTAAGCTGTCTTTCTAACAGCACTCAACATTTTTACCCTTTTGGTTTTACAGTGGAGAGCAAATTCTACAGGCTTTATCAAGCAATGCCACACTGACAACCCTTAACGGTTGACCGTCATTTTATTTTTTTATTTCATAAATCATTAGTACACATAAAAATAAGCAACATTTTAATATAACTTATCAGTTAAATGATCAGGTATCTTAGTAATATAAAAATCTGTACTCACAACAACCCGGACTTCACAGCAGGACTAAAGACACACACATTTCTCCACAAGGTCAGGAGGGAGTATCCAGTCGTTCATGATTTCGTAACCAAGAATGGGTTCAAGCCACTGAGTTGTCTTTATTTAGACAAGGAGGTCCCAGAGGGTTCCTGTTTTTTTATGCACAATTAAAAAGTTTTATTAATTCCTTAAACAGGAAAACTAACATATATAGAATGCTGACATCTTTTGAAACACTATGTTTAAAGAGGAAGACAATAGCACACACAGTCTCAGTTTTGTATGACCTGTTTGGAATCCACAAATGTGGGGTTGCGGGCCGGCCGGGATATGTTAGGAGATAGGACTAAGAGTGGGGCTGTTCATTTTTAAAGGAAGAACTTGGGAAGATTTTCCTTCTGATAAGTAAGTCATCAATGAACCCTGACGTCACTGCGAACACAGCCAAAAACAGCCGAAGACTGACAAGTGACAAGCAGTGCGATGAATACTACCGGAAGTTAATGATCGGACCTGGAAGCAGAAGCGGTCGGGAGACAGTGGCTGAGCGGGTCCGCAGGACGCATCGCGGGACCTGTAAATATAATGACAATGTTTATTATTAACTATATTCTTTATTTTACAGACCCCCCTGCCCCATCCCATAACTGTAAAGTCCAAGTTCGGTGTTCGGACGCAAGTTCACGTTATCTCAGATCCCAAACTCGAACGTTATAGAAAGCTCGGGCGAGGCTCCAGAACATGAGCATTGAGGGGTTCGCCCATCACTAGTAGTAGGACCACTGGAGACTGCAGGCAGACTCGACACAGGAAAACTAAAAGTCTTAATACCAAGAGACAGGTGTGTGTCTTAGTGAGCTTTATATAGGCCCAGCCAGACGATTACATAGGAGCACGCCGGGCCACCTGCAAAGCCCGACAGAGTTTAGCAGACTGTCTTGAGGGGAGCAAATCCTGGATCCAGGACAGGTGTATAACATACAGACAAGTGTCCACATGAAAAAAAAAAATCACAGCAGACACTTGTTTATTCCAGCTTTTGGATTATAGTTACCTTATAATGTCTATATGCGTGCAAATAAAAACATATCTCATATGGATCACCTTCTTTGCAATGAAGTTGTTAACATAAGAAACTATATTTGGTCTTGTAAATTTTTTTAAACTGCTCATGTTTGAAAATGGATGGTAGAGATGAGCAAATTGATGTGAATTGAATATTAAGTAAAATTTTACAAATGTTAAGGTCCCGGAGACATGGAACAATTTGGAATTGGATTTATTCGAATCACCCCAAAAAAATGGCAGCTGCTTTTTTTATACTTTGTAGGAGATTGAATTAATGATTTCTAATGCAACCTCATGCACAATTGCTTAAGCCTCCTGATTAGTCAGTGGGAGGCACGGTTACAACTGCCGGTCTCTTTACACAGAGCAGTGACTGAACCCGTGACGGTGCCACCTCCATGACTGAAACCCGAACACTACCGGAAGGATAAAATTTAATTTCCTCCTGGCAATGAGGTTTAATGTGCACCCACCACACAGAATCAGAATCTATTAACCTGCAGATTAACCTTATTTCTGCAGGTTAATAGCATTTGTACATGTCATTTGTTCCCTCTAAATATATCCCTGTATTGTTTCCTCATTAAAATATTATCATATTTAATTGTTTGCCTTTTTCACATTTATAATTTATTGACGTTTCATGTTTTAATTTCAAAAGCTTATTTGTGCAAGTGAACAATAATCAGTAACATAATCATCTCCAAAGGGTTTTGAAACGGCATGTAACAATATTCTTTTTTATCAAGAAAGAACTATATTTTGTAAAGTAGGTGTCACTTTCGACCTCAGGCTTTACTGGACAGAGGTATAGTGTATAGACACAAATTTCTAACCCATGTGCCTTAATTTGGCAGTAAATCATTCGATTGTCTTCCTGAATACAAAACCTCCAAATGCCCTGAAGTAAAACAGCTTTGTAGAAATCATATATTTTCAAACTAGTACTGACACTTGTGGGTGGCTAATTGACTTGAATGTAAACATGTATGTGTCAAAAGATGGCTGGTAGCGTAAGTATATTAATTATAATACTGAGATAACATAGCATTTAATGCTTTCATGGGAACATATGATATGGCACTTCTGTTAATAAAAAAATATTCAAGAACTTGAAGGCATAATTTGTGCAGAGGAGAAAAAGTTGTCACTTTTAGAAACAGTTACCATCTGCTCTTGGTACAACATTTAAAGATCTTTTGCATACCAAGATTGCTTTCTACAGCAACCAATTTAAAAATTGACTTTCATTTTCCTAATTTTCCTAACTGCAGAAAAAACAAGCCACATAATGCTCTAATTTGCATATAAAATGTTTTGGTATATTAAAGCACCACTCCAGCATTTTTATTTTCAGTACTCGAGTGGTGCTTTAAATCTAAGTCCCCTGTCCCCAGTCTTATACTCATCTTCTAGCAGCATCATCTAGTTTTATCGTCGCTCTGGTCCAGCATCACCATATTGTGTCGGTAACTTCTGAATGACTGAAAGTCTTAAGTTCCATCATAAGCTCTCATAAGTGAGAGCTTCAATCATAAGTATTTTTCAGATTATAACATGCAGTTTTCCTCCCAAAAAATTTGGGAGGAAAATGAGGGGTCCATCTTAAAATCTGAATGTAGCTTACCAAGGGAATGGTGGAGGCCGGGAGAATGCTGTGCGCTGCTCTCTGCAGCTCTGTGCAGCCCTCGGGCAGCGAGGCTCTGTGTGGTGACTGGTGGGCAGCGTGGCGCTGCATAGCGGCTGACGGGCAGCGAGGCTCTGTGTGGCGGCTGGCGTTGCTTTGTGCTGGTGCTTGCTGCGAGCATAGGGGCATTGGCCATTCTGAAGATGTCAGCGGTAAGTTCTTCAAATATTGATGCCCAGAGTCAGTGTATGTCCAGATGGAGGTCTTGGCTCAAGCTCTCATTTGCACAAGTACCATTTCTTTGAAGCCTGCACCGCTGACATCTTCAAAAAGGCCTGTGTCGCTCTGCCCGCAGCGAGCACCAGCACACAGCAATGACAGCCTCCCCAGCACAGAGCAGTGCCCGCTGCTTCAGCACAGCTCCGCAATGAGCATCTGGGTACCACTTTGCACTGGCCGCAGCATCAACCTGCTCCACCACCGCCGTTGCCTTTTGTGAGCCCCACTCCACCACTGCTGCTGCCCCCCTCCAGTAAGACACCACCGGATTATAAAACAGACCCCAGATTTGTTTTATTTTACCTTTTTTTAGCTCTAAATTTGGAGTTCGTCTTATAAACAAAACATATAGTACTTCTATTGAGTTGTGACCTCCAATGCGCTCCATGAAACTCTAGAGCTGCCGGTGGATCACACGCTGCCTGAGACTGACCAGGGCAGTGGTGATAAATAGTGAAGCCTGCTTTACACGTGTCGATATGTCGTGCGATCGCACCCGCCCCCATCGTTTGTGCGGCACGGGCAATTTGTTGCCCATGTCGCACAAAGTCGTTAAACCCACATCACACGTACTTATCTTCCAAACGACCTCACTGTGGGCGGCGAACATCCTCTTCCTGAAGCGGGAGAGACTTCGGCGTCACAGCGACGCCACACAGCAGCCAGGCAATAGAAGCGGAGGGGCAGAGATGAGCAGGACGTACACATCCCACCCACCTCCTTCCTTCCGCATTGCCGGAGGCCACAGGTAAGCTGTAGTTCATCGTTCCTGGGGTGTCACACGGAGCGATGTGTGCTGCCTCGGGAACGGTGAACAACCGGAGCACAGAAGGACGTTCGATTTTTAGAAAATGAGCGACGTGTCAACGAGCAACGATAAGGTGAGTATTATTGCTCGTTCACAGTCGCACGTAGCTGTCACATGCTACGATATATCAAACGATGCCGGATGTGCTAACGACATGACCCCAACGGCATATCGTTAGATATATCGTAGCGTGTAAAGCCCGCTTAAGTATGAAACAGAGGTCAGATTTAAAGCACCACCCAAGTGGTAAAGCAAAAAACAAACAAACACTGGAATGGTGATTTAAGTACTCAGTTGCACATATTCAAATGTGAACTCTTAACCCCTTCACACCGGGTTGTTTTTCCAGTTTTTTTTCCTCTCTTTCTTCCGAGAGCCATAACTTTTTTATTTTTCCGTCAATCTTCCCATATGAATGCTTGTTTTTTGCGGGACAAGTTGTACTTTTAAATGAAACCATACGTTTTACCATATGGTGTACTGGAAAATAACAAAAAAATTTCAAGTGTGGAAAAACTGCAAAAAAAGTGCGATCGCACACTAGTTTTTGGGATATTTTATTCACCATGTTCACTATATGGTAAAACTGATGTGTCGCTGTGATGCCTGAGGTTGGTGAGGGTTTGTAGACACCAAACATGTATAGGGTTACTTGTATCTAAGAGGTTAAAAAAAATTCACAAGCTTGTCCAAAAAAAGTAGCGCATGTTTTGTGCCATTTTCCGAAACCCATAGGATTTTCAATTTTTGGGATCTATAGTTCATTGATGGCTTATTTTTTGCATCTTGAGCTGACTTTCTTAACGGTACCATTTTTGCGTAGATGCTACATTTTGATCGCCTGTTATTGCATTTTGCACAAAATTTGCAGCGACCAAAAAACGTAATTTTGGCGTTTGGAATTTTTTTGCCACTACGAAGTTTACCGATCTGATTCATTTATTTTATATTTTGATATTTCAGGCATTTCTGAACACAGTGATACCAAATATGTGTATTTTTTTATTTTTTTAACCCTTTAATTTTCAATACATACACAAAAAAAAGAAAAGAGATGTTCAGCTCACCGATCAGCTGTTTCACCGGTTCCTGTTTGGATTCTGTGCATGGAAAGGTTGGCTGTCTCAAGGTCCATAGAAAAATCCAGTGCAGTCCTCAGGAATATATTAAAATCCAAATTTATTTAGTATCCACATTAAAAAGTATATAAATCCGGTATACAGCAGGAAGATGTAAACGTTACCACATAGTTACAACATGGGACTACGCATTTCGACGTTCTGTCTTAGTCATGTTCCAGTCATCCATATTCTATTTTTCTATTTTTTTAATTTTCAATGGGGCAAATGGGGCGTGATTTGAACTTTTATTTTTTTTCATTTTACTAGGTCTCTTAGGGGACTATAATGATCAGCAATCTGATAGCTCTTCCATTTCTCCAGAACACAGCTATACAGGTAAGATCTGGAGAAAAGTGGCTTTACTCTCACACACTGCCCTCTGCCGGCAGCAAGAGAAAGTGACTCATGATAGCTACTGTGCTACCATGGCAATCACCGGAAGTCACGTGATCACGTAAGTTACCATTATGGCTGTGCACATATACATCTCGTTGCCAAATTTTGCCAGCGAGATGCAAGGGGTTAATAGTCGTGGGTAGAACGCGATTCCACCTGTGGCTACTAGCCCCCAGACCGCTTTGTAGGGTCCAGCAGACAATTACTCACATTTCCGACTGACTTACATTGGACTCGCTACTCCTATCAAGTAACTACAACGATACTCACGGAGTAACAAGTAGCCCGAATACCGTACTACTCAGCGAGTACCGAGTAGTAACGGGTATACTTGCTCATCCCTACACCTCACTAATACTAACTTGGGATTGATGACAGCTGTGATTTTTTGACAATTCACAGCTGTCACTAACCCTTTATATTACCCCAATTGTCACCTCACATTATTCATAAAAGTAACTAAAAGAAACAAGTATGGGGTCCCTTGTATTTTTATACAAGCTGTCTGCTTTATCTGCAATGAATATCAAAATACCCTGCAATATTTATTCCAATTATTTATTTATTTTTAAACTCTCTTCTGGGGACTCAGACAGCTAGTGTGAAGGCAATGAATCACAGATGCCGGCACAGAGGGTGGGCGGGGGAAGTAGGACTGTAACCAATCACAGGCACTGTTACAAAGGGTTGGTGGGGGAAGCAGTGTATATTCATGAAGTTTAATGATTAGACCTGGAAGCAGTGTGACAGCCAAAGGGGAAACTCAGTATGTATAATTCTCATGCTTTAATCACTGCATGTCATTTTTTTCTTTATACTGAGCCTCCTAATCACAGTAATGCCAGTAGCAAAGATTTCTACAGCATTACTGTGATTGGCAAGCAATTTCAGCATGTTTAGAGGCTAAAAATCAGATGCCAAACATAAGGGGGAGGGGATTTGAAACTCACGAGACAAGGACCAAAATTCTCGATGAGTAACGGATATCGCAAGTACCTTAATATTTGTGCAAGTAATATATAGTGCACAGTATATTCACTCATCACTAGGGCTGAGCGGATCCGGACTGTAAAAGTCCAGATCCGCACGGTTTCAACGATATTTGGGTGCCGGACCCAGGCGCGGGATTCCGGGTGCATGATCCGGATTCGGCTATTAAGGTAAAAATAAAGAAAAGAAGAAATAAGTGACAGTTTCATACATACCGAGACTCTGTGTCATGGCGGCACACTGCTTCAGGCTTGCGCATTCACTTCCTGTACTGTATAATCGCATACACACAGCTTTCCATGTTTTCCCCGCCCACCGGCTGTCCTCTCGTCTGTGGTTGGTT